>NW_006159891.1:1589978-1614364 GCF_000334495.1 Tupaia belangeri chinensis
TCCCTCCTCCCTTCTCCCCTCTTTCTAGGGCCAAATTAAAATAAATCAATAAATTAAAATAAAGTAATTTTTTTGAAAACATTAGATCCAATGAGGGCCTGCAGGTGGCATAGTGGTTAAGGCACTGGACTCCCATACAGTTGACTGCAGTTCAAGTTGCAGATCTAGCAGTTTAAAACTCACACCAGATGCATTTGTGTGTGTGCCCAACATCCTGAGAGAATGGGGGAGGAGGGACTGCAGCATGGCTATCTCCCATGGAGGGTGGCTTCTTGTTTTCTGTCTCTGGCAAGCTCTAGTACCCTACAGCAAAAAGCGCTCTCTCTCTCTCAAAAAAAAAAAGAAAAAAAAGGAAGAAAGAAAGAGCAAACAGAGATAAAAATATTATATAAATGATAAGAATGGTAGAGACCAGAGTATAACAGTAAGAGAGACAGACGGACAGTAAATTACAGGGGTCAGGGCGCTCAGCTCTCCAGGGTTGAATTTCTCTTACCAGATGAGTTACACTATCCGGAACATTTGCTTTTGTGTGTTCTTGGTTCCAGACTTATACATGGGCTTATACTACTATTTTGACAGTCATGCTGCTCCTGGGAGAGATGAAACGAGATGGTACATGGAGAGTTAGGTGGACGGCGCCTCACCCAGGAAGTGCTCAGTAAGTATCAGGTGGGACAAGCATTAACAGTAGGATCAGCACATTTTCAAGTTCTTTTCAGCATATTTCTCTATTTTCCAGCTTTTCAAAACGATCAATAATGACTGTTATCTAGATCCTCATAACTGTATTTTATTGCTGGTATTTAACTTCTAATAGCAAAATACTTGGATGCCAAAAAATGGTAACAGTTTGTCACTAGTTGTTTTGAGCATCATTAAGACTTTTCTCCCCCCACAGAGCATGTACACTTGCCAGAGAGAGAAAAAGAGAGAGACAGAGAAAGAGAGAAAGTGAGAAATCACTCCCCGTGAGGGATGATCACACCACAATCCTCTCTCCTCCGTTCTGCTCTCGGGATTTTGAATGCACATACATGATCCTGGTGGGATTTTCACGCCTCTGGGTCCAAGACCCGAATCAATGTCAGCCACAGGGGAACCCAGTACCTTCACCACCATATCATCTGCTGGCCCCTATCTTTGAGACTTCTAACATATTTTTAAAATACTACTCAATAATTTTATCTTCCTCTTGTGGTCTTCTCTTCTGCCACAAACTTCGTAGTTTAACATATTCAATTTTACATACAATTCCACGGCTTTCCTTTTGTTTGAATTAAAATGCTACCAGTATTATTGCCCATTTACTGAGAGGAAATAAATATAGGGAAAGCAATAAGTCAGTAACATTATACTTATACTTAAAAAAAAAAAGAATGATTAAAACAAGAGAAACTACTGAAATAGTAAAACTCAGTCCCTCACTTAAAAATGTTTCCGATTCACAAATCAGTAGACTATTTTAAAGATATTTCAAATTTTGCTTGTCAACAACAGTTTTATTCCTATCAAAACTGTAGCTAATGTATTTAAAAATACATATCAGCAAGGGGCACAATAAAGAAGAAAAAAGCTTTGGAAAATTCCAGCAAAAAAGAAAAACTGTGAGAATAAGGAGTGACATCGGATTCAAACTTACACGGCAGTAGACGTCTGACAACTTTACTAATTTATAAAATGTACCACGGCTTTCGCACTAAGAAAGTAAAAATGTTTATTGTCTTTTAATCTCTTCAGTCAAAACCTGCTTCCTTACAGAGGAACTTCAATACCAATTTCTACCAGATTTTACTATTTCTATTTCTCCTACTCCTAAAATTATCCTCTAATAACTAACAGACATTTCGATAGGTTAATTTTTTTTCTCTAGCTTCCTACATCATGAAAGTAAGTTTCGAGGTTGGTATGGTTTCACAGTTCACACACGTATGTTTTATGGTACGGTTCATGCATGTGGGTGTATGATTTTTTTAAATATCACAATGACAACCACATACTGGCTAGTACCTCCAGGGGTATTTTTCCCCCATTTTATAAATGAAGATTCCCTTTGCTCTGCTATGTTGAAAGATTCTTGCTCTCCCTCCTCTTGTTCCTTTTTTTGATTAACTTAATTTTAAAAAAGCTATTATTTTCCTAATTCAAAATGTAATATCAGTAGAAAAGTAGAAAGTATAAAAAAATATAAACAAGAGACTTAAAATCATTTACAATTCAGTAATCCAAAGCTAATCATTTTCCAATTGTGATGTATTTCCTTTCAATCATCCCTTCCTCACTTCCTTCCTCCCTTTCTTCCTTCCTCACCCTTCTGAACTTTGATTTAGTTTCTGAGGCTACGCATCTTACCACACTTAAATAGTAAATACTGGGTTACATGTCTGCAGACTCCAAAGTCGTAGGAAAGAAATTTAATCAGCAAGCACAGAGCACACATGCCCTTGCCTCCCAGAAGCCTTCCTGGCCCTTCCTTTTCCTCCACAGGTCTAATCACTTCCGTAGGTAATCACTTCCTTAGGTTTTTGCCATAGGATCCATGCGTTCTCTGTCAAATACATGTTTCTATCATCGCATAATGAAAGGTAGTGGAATTCGTTTGCTTCTCCATGTATTGTTTGTTTGAGACTCTGAACACCTTCTGCAACACCATCCACATGTTAGGAATTCCGTGAACGTCTGCTGGATTGAGTAAATTTATGCTGATTGAACACCCAATGAAGAGCTCCTGAGTAGCAGACATTTAGCTTATGTCTGATGGATGATTAAAGGGATAGACTCTCACTGTATGCTAAGGCTGTCAACCAGCTTAATAGCTCTGAGACTTCCCCACTTCCCCTAACATGGGTGTTAGAGAACGTCCTCATAAAACCAAGCACAATACCGAGAGAAAGCAAACTGAGTTTGGTGGTGATGCCGGCAGGACTTTGGCCTTCATAATAAAACCGGCCTGGAGCAGGCACTGCGCCCCTACACTCACCTCCCTTGCCTCATTTCTCATATCCTACCTCTCTGTCAACTCTCTACTGGCTCTGGGCACAGCCTAGTCTACGTTCTGCCTCTGGTCCCTCCTATTTGCGTCTTGTCTGGAAGGTGAGGTATTGGATATACTTTGTCTCCTGACTCACTTCCCAAATCATCGACATGACTGAGTTTGTCTGTGATGTAGACACTTACAGATACTTGAAATTACTTACTTCAAATTTTCTGTTTACTATTTTTAAGCCTACACTCCTTTAGCTCTTAATGAATCTACTTGTTTTTTTTTTTTGGTTCAGGACAGGGCAGTATCTTCCACATTTTCTTCCTGGAGAAGTGGGAGTATTTCCACATTATTTTAAATTAGTTGGGGCTAAAGTGAGGGATACTTAAAGTTTTTTTCAACTTTATTTTAGAAAAAAATATGCAGAGGAGGGGCTAAAGTGAGGGATACTTAAAGTTTTTTCAATTTTATTTTAGAAAAAAATATGCAGCGGAGGCCAACCAGTGGCATGGTGGTTAAAGCAGCTGGATCCTACATGGTTGATGATGCTACTGAAATCCCCGACTTCAATAAACACCAGAGGGAATCAGCAGTTAGCGTAATGGCTATGTCACTGGACACTCACATAGTCGACCGCGGTTCGCGTCCCGGACCCGGTGGCTTAAAACTCATGCCGGGCATGTGTGCATGCGTGCCAAAGATCCCGAGAAGAGGAATGGAGGAGAAGGGATTGTGGCGTGACCATCCCCTCTGGGGGGGGGTGATTTCTCGCTTTCTGTCTCTATGTCTCTCTCTGTCTGTCTGGCGAGCACACGTGCCCTATAGTAAAAATCTCTCAAAAAAATAAAATAAAATAAATTTTAAAAAAAAGAAAACACCAGACACATATGTTTACATGTCCAAAATCCCGAGTGGAAAATGGAGGAGAAGGGATTGCAACATAGCCATCCTCTCTGGGGTGTTTTCTCAACTTCTCTCTGTCTCTCTCAGGTGAGCACATGCCCCCTACAGCAAATATAAAAAGTTAAGGTGGAGTTAATACATACTGTACAAGCTAATGTCCATCCCTGAAATCCTAGTGACGGTCTACATGTGCCTATTGAGATTCTGAGTATAGTATTTATTCTCATATTTTACCAAAGTAATATTTATTATGGGGGGAACTTTTAAAACAGGAATGACAACTATTCTAAATAGTTACACACTAAGAAAATAGACTATTGTTTGTGTTTTGCACTTGGTGAGAAGTTGAAACCTAGGATGGGAAACAGCAATTCACTCTGCATTGAAGGGAGTATATCGGAGTTATCGAATTCAGCAGAGAAAAGGTAGTCTTTTCAACAAATGACCCTGGGACAACTGAATTTCCACAAATGAGAAAGTTAATTCTAACACATACCTCAAATCCTATAAAAATTAACTTCACAACAACAACATAATGGGCACCGATGTGTGGGGACTGGACTTAGTAACTCTCTTTCAATAAAGAGAGTTTGGAAAGGGGGGAAAAACAACCAGGAACTTTACAATGGAGAGCCTGACAAATATCAGTCACCCTAACCAAATGATGACCAGTAATAAGTAGACTGATATTACATAAAGCCTAATATGACACCATGAAAAGGCCACTTGTCCTCTGGGATATATTTCCCAATACTCAGTAACTCGAGTATAATTAGGAGAAAATCTCAAATTCAAAGCAATGGACAATTTATAAAATACCTGATCAGTGCTCCTGAAATATGTCAAGGTTATGAAAACAAGCAAAAATGGAAGAACTCATGAAGCAAAACTAGAGAGAAATTACAACCTAACACAAGGTGGGGATCCTGGACGGGGTTCTGAAACATGAAAAGGGCATGAATGGGAAGAAAACAAGTAAACTATGAATACAGTCTAGTTCTTTCCAAACAAAATTGTAGTATTTTAGTTTTGAAAAATCTATCATGGTTATGTAAAATGTTCACATATGGGAAGGTGGGTGAAGGTTACTCTTTTAACAATGTAACTTCTCAGGGCATAGTGCTTAAGGCACTCCAGTTCCAATGCAAGGATGCAACGACTTGAAACTTATGCCGAGCACATGTGTGTGTGTGCACCCAAAATCCTGAAAGGAGAATGGAGGGGAAGGAGCTACAGCACGGCCATCACCCTGGGGGTGATTTCTTGCTTTCAGTCTCTCTGGTGAGCATACATATCCTGTTTCAAAATCTGTTCCCAAAATTAATTAATTTATATATATTTGTGTGTGTGTGTGTGTGTGTGTGTGTGTGTGTGTAAAACTTTTCTACAAATCTAAATTTTTTTCAATATGATTTTAAAAGAGAAAATTTATAAGTTCACCATTTGTACTAGAAGCACTGCCTACTAACAAGTGTCAGGAAAACACTCAATGATAGAAAGTTTTGTACAATGTACAATTTATTTTAAATTATAATTTGTAAGGTGTCTGATCATGCAGACCAGGATAAGACATCACTACATATTAGGTAGAAAAAATCAGGTCTGAGAACAGTGAGCTAAAATGAAGAATTCAAAGTCTTTTTTTCCATTGAGTAGCTGTATTTGTGTGCATGCAATCAATATATTAAAAAATGATGTCGCCTTACCAACAAGCCTATATGAATACTGTTCACAATAAGAGTGATACATTCAGAACATTACTGCTAGGAAGAGGGCAACTAAGTTTTTGAGGGGGTAATTGTTGCGTGCAAAGTATATTTTTGGTGTTTTTAAAATAGTGTTTCATTTATCCTTCTAACTAACCAACAAGGATAAGCTGCTCTTGTGTCTACTTAATAGATGAGGAAACCAACTGAAGTTTATCAAAGTCAAGATTCCCCTTTCTTCAACACTTCTCTGTTAGCCTAAATAAATGTTTCCCACTGGCCCACTGGGTGTGCATGAGACAATCCAGAACACCAAAAATAACCTCATGGGCTATTCTAGTTTATCTGTGCAACTGAATGGCTTCTGTGTATTCTCCAGAATTGGTTGGCATTTTTGTTTCAACAAAACAAATAAATGATCAGGATTTTGTAGGACGATGTGCTAGAAAGTGTGGAAAATACAAAGAGAAATAAGTTACTCTCTCGCCCTCAGAAATCTTGACATCTTTCTTGGGAAAGCAAGGTGAAAATAGAGAAGGATAAATAATAGTTTTCTAAAACATTTTTGAGACTACAACATAATAAAGCTCTTAAGAAGAGATGAATTCAAGATGTATAGGCTGCACAGGGTGGGGAACGGAGAACTATCACATTTTTCTCATCATTATTTCCGCACAAAGAGACAGTCAGGGCATTTCAAAGAGCCTCCTCTGAGGATTTTGACCATGTACACACAAGTACAGCCACTTGGTCCAGGACTTGGAACTGTGGAGTCAGCCATGTGGGTTCCAGTGGCTATGACCTCCATGCCACCTGCTGACCTGGAGCACTCTCAAAACTTATTCAGTAAATATTTTGGGCAATAATGACCAGAAATTTACAGTACCTAACTAACACTGGCCAACACCATTCACTTCCTCACTCCATTGGCGTCCCACCAGAACAAAGAAAGTTACTAAAAAAAATTCTCTCGAGTTTTCATTTCCCAATGAGCCTCTGCAAAACCCAGAGTTCCAAAAAGTGTTAGTATTTTGTGCAAGAACCTTCTTAATGGGGGGAAATAAAAACAGCCATTATGAAACCTTAGCTCTAGGGTTTGAAATACCTGCAGTCTGCCACAGTGTGTTGCTCTGCCATAACAGGCTTAGACTTGTGGACTGATTGATCTTGAAATGCTATTAGCCTTTGGAGAGTTTCAAAAGATATTCCTTCCTTAGCTCTGAAGCACAGTGACACCAGATCACCGGACATAAACTAAACAAAACAAAAAAAATTGAAAAGATCAAAAGCAGAAAAGTAAACTACAGTATAAACCAAGGATACTCTTATTAACCATTCAGGAAGTAGAATGTCTTCTTTGGTTTCTTAAAAAATATTCCAATCAAAATGAAAGGAACTCTTAAGTACTTTGAATTGGGATCATCCAATCAAACTCCAGATGCTTAGAATAATTAATATTTAATATCGCTTTTAGGCACTGCAGCTCCCAAAGTACAAGTGGTAAGTTTGAAATGGGATGTGTTTCAAAAGTAGATTTAATATTCCTTAAATACAAAGGACTTCACAGTCTGTAAGTCTGCACTGAATTTACTATTTCATGAAACCTTCCAAGTGCAGGTATTTCATGCTTCGCAGGCATATTTTAAAAGGAATAACAAGGACATAAAATGATCCCGAGTCAGGGTGCAGTAGACATTGCTGCTGAGCAGGCTGAGGCCACCTGGGAGGGTCTAGACTCAATTCCCAGCTCCTAAAAAGCCAGTTAGTTGCAGGAAACCATGCCCACAGTCCCAGCGACTCAGAGGGCTAGGGCAGGAGGACTATAGCAGAGCAAGAATGTGTTAAACAGAACAAAACAAAACAAAACAAAAAAATAAGAATAAAAAAAAGCAAGCAAGCAAGCACTGCTAATATTTTTAGAGAATTTTACAGGAACAAAACAAAACAAACAAACAAAAAAAGAATTTAAAAAAAGCAAGCAAGCAAGCACTGCTAATACTTTTAGAGAATTTTACAGAAGGCTACTTCTGGTTTTTTAGCTCATCTCCTATACAACTTGGGCTGATCCAGTCAAATAGCATACAATCACAGAGTCTCCAAGACCTCAATCGCAGCCATAATTTTCAGAACCTGTGCTCTGGCAGGGGTGGCTTTGACAAAGCCAAGGTCCAGAATTGCCTACCTTCTCCTTTTTTTTTTTTTTCCTTATTTATATTAGAATTGCCAAAGAGGTGGAGAAAGGATTTCCAGGTGAACAGAGACCTCTGTGCTAAGAGCCCTAGACATTCTGTATAAAGCCTTCGAGGGCACTGACAGGGTCTCGAGTTTGGGGAGAAACTCCAAATAACAACTAGATTAACTTCAACATCCATATTATTATTTTCTTTACTATCAGTTACTTTAGATATGGTTACTTTTTTTTTTTAAAGAGAGATTTTTGCTGAAGGGTGTGTGCGCTTGCCAGAGAGACACAGAGACAGAAAGTGAGAAATCACCCCCCGGGGGGTGTTGGCCATGCCTCAGTTCCTTCTCCTCCATTGTCCTCTCAGGATCTTGGGCATGCATGCATATGCACCTGGCGTAAGTTTAAGTTATGGGGTCCAGGACTCGAACCGCAGTCTACTTTGTGGGAGTCCAGTAATGGAACCATTACACCATCTGCTGGTCCCAGATACGGTTACTTCTGACTAAAGAAATGTCACAGTGAAAACAGAGATGAGATTTGTATACTGATTTGTTTAGTCACCACCCTGGGTTCAACATGACATGCAAGTCCTGGGTGGTCCAGCTGCGATTCTTGCTTTCCAAGGAAAGCACACCGCTGGTTTCACTGCAGCAAACTTCATATAAACCAGTATGCTCCCAAATATTTAGGGAGAGTGTAACATGACTCAGCTATTTGACTTTTCAAAGACAAGAAGAAAATAAATAAAAGTAGAAAACACATTTTGTTTCATTCTCCTTAACTGTAATTTTAAAATTGCCTGATTAGAATAGTAAACCACAGCAAAGTAAAAGAAAGGCCATTGATAATTTAATATGTTTGTTAAAAAGTTAGTTGAACTGTTATCAAATGTACACAACATAATGCAATGTTCAATGTCCAATAAGATGAATATACCTGTATCTTTGATTTATTACATACTGCATGCATACTTCAAAAACTTATACTGTATCTTGCAAAGATGTATAATAATTCTATGTAAATCAGGCATCACAATAAAAATTTAAAAATAAAAGATATAGCAACAGAATCCTCATAAAAATAAAATGAAAAATTCTCACTTTTTACATGGCAAATTTGTTTGAAATTTAACAGGTTACCACAATAGACAATAGGTGACCATGTACTGTGCAACACATATGAAAAATGTACTGAAAACTGTGAAGATGAAAGTGGTCGAACACATTGCTCATTTTCTCTGTGTTTCTTTTTCTCACTTTTTAGTTTATGTAAAAAAAAAAAAATACTTCATTCCACCTGTCTTATCAGTCAAGATGATGAAGTTCTCAAGTCTGCTACAAACTGGAAAGAACTCTGATTGAAGCTGACGTGAAGAACCACTCTAAGCAAGTTATAATCACTCCGAATCATTTCCAGGAGAATTTGCAAAGTGCTTTAGACTAAGTGGCATGGCTCCACCGGAACTCCTTATGTAGAGAAGAATTCCAGTCCAAACTAATCTCAGTGGCACTGACAACACTGTGAAGCCAGATCATCACTGCTTTTACTCCCAGACACGCAATATTTACGATGTGAACATGGTCATCGATGTTTGGACCAAGTTCATGAAACCACAGGCAGTAAGAGAGTGCTTTCAATGTGACTCCCCCCACTCATCCAGAGTTTAAGGCATTTTTAAACTTGTCCTAAAGTCATTGAAGCAAAAATCATGATAAAACATTCTGCTTTCCTTTACAATTACCCAATGCAAATAAATAAATAAGTAAATAAATAAGAAAAGAAAAAGATGGTTTTGTTCATGCGATGAAACAGTATAAATTATTCAAAACTTACAGATAAGGATTAGCTCTATCGCTCATCTCTTTAAAAAGTTTATATGAATATCCAGTCAAAACTACAAGAGTATCTCCCTTGAAACGTTATTCCTATGACTTTCCAAGTAGACCCAGGACTGCACAGTCTGGGAATGTCCTAGAAGGCTGTCAGTGATCAGGTAACAGAGTAAAAACCCCAGAGTCCTTTCTTTCAAATGGAAGAGGGAAGACAGAGGGGCAGAGAAACCTTCCAAACTTCGTCTTCTGTCCTTATGGTGTCTGGTCTCCTCCTCTTCCTCTGTCTTCACAGAAGCCACTTCACCCCCAAAAGTAAACCTCCTCGGCCTCTGCCACCCAATCCACCTCTGCCTCCTCTGCCTCCACCTTGACCTCCAAAGCCTCCTCTGCCTCCCCCACGACCCCTGAAACCACCTTCACCCTTAGGCTTGGCCCAGTACAAGGTAACTTTGTTTCCACCAATTTCACCATCTTCCATGGCCTCCTTGGTGGCTTTGGCATCTTCCTCACTGCTGACATTTACAAAATCAAACCCTTTGAAGGATCCTGTTTCCCAGTCAGTGACTATCCTCGGACAAATAGAGCCATTGAAAGACTCCTTTAGTGTCTCTTCGGTGGTATCCTCAGACAGACCTTTGACAGAGTTTTGGAAAGCTGACTTCTTGCGTTAGGTGATCCACTGGGTCCTTGCAGCTCCAGTCTGATTGCTCTGGCTTCAATTTCCCATTTATTACAGAAATTTAAAGCTTCTTTAGTGTCTTCAAGTGAAGCCAATGACATTTAATCCAGTGAGTTCCACAGCCTCCACAGCTTTTTCTAGATCTTCAGCAGATTCCAAGTCAACATAGCCAAACTTCCTAGAGGTAACGATTCTGACATCCACAACAGCAAGATCATTTTTAGCAAAAACATCACTAATATTAGTTTTTAATTCAGGAATAGATTTGTTATTATTCAGGTTTCCAACAAACAGATGGAAGGATGTAGTTGGCTCTGTGGCTTCCATCTTCTGTTTCTTGACCTCAGGAGCTGCTTTCTGTCTGGTTATTTCCTTCGTTTGTTTTCCAGGAGTTTCTTTGACAGGCTCTTCTTCCTCCTCATCTTCCTCATCCTCATTCATCATCATCCTCTTCCTCATCTTTCTCCTCATCATCCTCATCCTCGTCTTCATCATCATCTTCCTCCTCATCCTCATCATCCTCTTCATCTTCAGCCACGGTCTTGGCTTTCACAGGTACAGCTTTTGCAGGAGTTTTCTTTCCTTTGGCTGGGGTGGTCCCCATAGCTTCTTCTTCAGACTCATCTTCCTCATCCTCATCTTCCTCCTCATTATCCTTCTCCTCCTCTTCTGAGGCTGGGGCAGCAGCTGCTGCTTTCATCACTGCTGGTTCAAATTCATCCTCATCCTCATCTTCATCCTCATCATCTTCCTCAGTGTCATCTTCCTCCTCATCGCTGTCTTCCTTCTTGGCATTCTTTGCCCCCTTGGTTGGGGTGGCAGCTCCTTTTTTACCAGGAGTTGCAACCAATGCTTTGTCCAGCATGGCTCCCTTATTGCCAGGTACTGTGACTGCTTTGGCTGGTCGAATGGTCTTCCTGAATGGTATGGCAGCTGCCTTTGTGCCAGGAGTGACTGCTGCTTTCCTGGTAGGTGCGACAACTGCATCCTTTTTTGTTGGAGAAACGACCACCTTCTTTGCTGGAGTTGCAGCATCCTTACCTCTTTTCTGAGGGATGATAACCTCTCCTCCACTGCTATCATCTCTTCATCTTCTGACATTTCTTTATCTTCACTGTCTCCTTCTATCTCCTTTGGAGGTAGAAGAGGATTCACCTTGATTTTCACCAGCCTTCGTGAGCTTGACCATGATAGTGGCTGACGATGGCAGAGTGTGTGAAGGGCCGGTGGCAGATGAGTCTTGCGGAACTCCAGCGACATTGATGGTGACTGTGAGCACTGAAGATTCTGGAGCATGTATGCTCGGGTGGCGAGCTAGAGCTCAAGACTGAGATCAGACTGAACCTGCCCACTAATCACTGTGACTTTTTTTTGAGCATTTGGTGACAATTATTTTAATGGTTCACATAAGAAGAAACATTTCTTCTAAATTCTAGCTCTTGTTTTCTAGGATATCTCTCAATCGTATCTATGTCTTTTGAATGGCAAAAATTTTTTTCAGCCCTAGATTTTTGTTTAGGACTATAATAATTTTGGCTGACCCCCTGGCTACTCCAAAGCCTGTTGCCCACCACAGTCCAATTAATTTTCCTGATGTGGTGTAAACACCTTTCTCGACAGAAAGTATAAATCAAGTGACAATTTGTAGGTGGCCTCATAAACCACAGACACACATGGGCTGCAGGTGAAAACTATAGTCATAAGCATACTGAAGTCATTCAAAAATATTTTTTCTCTTAGGTCAGCTCAGGGGTTCAAGGGAAACACACTCCAGTAGCCAAGATGGGTCCATATGGAGGATGGCAGATTTCAGGCCCTGGTCCATTGGTAGACTCCACACCCATGCCCGTGATCCTGGTCAGTTTGGAGTGCTGAGTAGTGGGATTGCAGCATGAGACCCTGTGAAGGGTGCCTGTCTATTTATCTCTCTCTGTAGTAGAAGAAATAAATGACTTCTTGTATACACACACACACACACACACACACACACACCACTTTATTTTCCTCTTGCTTCAAATCTTAGAACTTACATAGATATAAAACTAACTGACATACTCTAGGGTGTTGTTAACTTTATAAGATATGAAGCTAATATCTCAATTGCTTGACATGCATACTAAAACATTTTACATAAAGAAGGTTTAAAGTGGATTTCATTTTTCTAATCTATGATCAAAGTTAGGGAGAGAGTACTGCATTTTTTAATCCAAGGAAAAGATAAGAAAAAAGGAAATCCACTTAAGATGACTTGGAGAGCTATTGCACCAATTAAATCTCTTATTCCATCTTAAACACTTCCACTCTTTATTTTTTTTAAGAATTTTTTAAACTTTATTTATTATTATTATTTTTTTTAATTTGACCAGAGAGAGAATGAGAGGAAGGTAAAGTGAGAAAGCAAGTCACCAGGTCCGGGACTAGAACCACAGTAGGCCATGTGAGAGTCCAGCGCCTTTAACCACCACACCACCTGCTGGCCCTAACACTCCAACTCTTAAGCCTTTTTCCTTTCTTTCTGGACTTCATCTTATAAATGCTGTGATCTTAATTATCAGGCATTTAATTTAATTTTCAGAACTAACATTCTCTGTGTTGGCATATAATATTGGTAGCCAAATTTCAACATTATACATTTTGGTCAATCATGCACACACACACACACACACAAAGATACATAAAGTTCTACTTATACACAGAAATAGCTATATCTATTCTCCTGTTCTAGATACAATGTCATTTATACACTCACATTATTTTATTTATGTACACATGTAGAGTTTCACTTTTTTTAAGTTATCATTTATTTTTATTGTATTTTAAACTCCTGTGCATTAGAAAGCAGAACTATAGTGGTTATTTCATTTAATTATCTTGGATTCTATTTCTCTTTCCTATAGTTTTATTTACTATTTTCTTTCTTAATAATGTCCTTTAGAGTGATAGTTCTTTAATATATTAAGCCAACTGATTAGTAGAAAATTTAATAGCTTCTAGCTAATTAAAAAACTGGAAACATTTTTCCCTAAATTAAATCTAAAAACCAAACTGAAATTGGTAGATAAGAGAAAATATGCATATTTAACACGGTAACATAACAAACTTAAAAAACAGTTTCAGGATCAGCAGGTGGCATGGTAGTTAAGGCACTGGACTCCCACACTGCCAACTGTGGTTCAAGTCCTTGACTGGATGGCTTGCTTTCTCATTTTCCCTTTAGTTTTCTATTCTTTCTGGTGAGTGCACATGCCCTATGGCAAAACTTAAAAATAACAACAACAATGATTAAAAACATAAGGGAACCAGCAGTTAGCGTAATGGCTATGTCGCTGGACTCCCATGTAGTCGACTGTGGTTCGTGTCCCAGACCCAGTGGCTTAAAACTCACGCCAGGCACATGTGCGTGTGTGCCCAAGATCCCGAGAGGAGAATGGAGGAGAAGGGATTGCGGCGTGACCATCCCCCCTGGGGGGTGATTTCTCACTTTCTGTCTCTATGTCTCTCTCTCTTTCTGGTGAGCGCATGTGCCCTATAGCGAAAACCTCTCCAAAATAAATAAATAAATAAATAAATAAATGTAAAAAATAAAAAAATAATAAAAATTTAAATGCCAGTTCCTAGAATTATATTAAAAATTGTTGCTGATGACTAATTTAAGTACCAAATAAACTATACCAACAATTACACCTTGAAAAATAAAAGTTCCTAGAAGTTTATATTTTGATGAAGTGATAGAGATGTTTGAGAATTAACGTTATCTTATATAAATCATACAAACGTACTTTGTTTTGTTTTTCAATATTTAGCAGATTACTACTTAAAACATTTTCACTATTTTCTAATATGACAATTTTCAAGACAGAGTTCTTATAGTTTCAATAGTATTTATATCAAAAACAAGAATTTGATCGTGTGGCTATACAAATTATCAATAGTTTGTAGAGGCATATAATAGAGATTTAAGACTACCAAAATGCTGAAAATACTATTTGGTAGACTTTGGCCAAACTGATAGGATGATTCACGAACTTCACAAACTTGCTCTCTGAAGATTGTTTCCTGGCATTAGGCAAATCTTGAAATTTAGTATTCCAATGTAATCAAGGTTATTCTATTCCACCCTTCACTTTGCTTTGATAAGGGGAAATAAGCCAACAATCACCAATCACTCGTAGGGAAGGTAATGACTACAGGTCCCATTTAGGGCCACGCTGTTGCACAGTGGGTAAAGCTAAGCTCTATACAAGCTTGATGAAATCAAACTTCCCTTCCTCCATTCGACAAATATTTACTGAGCTCATAATTTGTACTAGCCATGCTGTGAAGCACTGGGGATTATAGAAGAGAGTAGGCACAGTTCTTGCTTCTCATAAAGCATTATGGGAGATGGAGAACATTTTTTTTAATCACCCAACTGAATATTTACATACAATTTAGATCAAAGCTATGATGGGGAAATAGAAATTGGGCCTCTCTAAATGGACATTACTCTTCAAGAGTACATGCATTTGAATTTGAGCTCTGGTTTTGTCATTTGCTTGCTCTATGACCTTGGCAAATTATTCACCCTTTTAGTCTCCCTGTCCTTAATTCTACAATAGAATTATGTACTACAGTGGAGATTTTAAAATGAGATAGGAAACTCTTGTCAAACTTACTGTGGAAGGTACAGCTCTGCTTCTTCCACTTGAAGCTGGGCCATGACTTCTCTGACCTCTACAGCATAGCAGAAGTGATGGTCTACTCTCCCCATGAGGTCAGATAAAGTCATGTTGCTTACACTTATCCTGTTGTACACACTCTCGGAGGATGCTTCTTTTCAGAAAGCATCATTACACCAAGAGAAAACCAAGCCACAGGAAGAAGTCACCCGTAAATGACAAACTAACCCTCTTGAGTGAAATACCTGCTCTGGCCCGGACTCTACCTTCCCAGGTGTTCGCCTCACTCCCTGTGACTCAAACCTCCCCACTTGAGTTAAGACTCTTGAAACAAACAAGTCATGTCCATTCTGAATCCTCTTTCTGAAATCCTGCTCTTAGAATCTACAAGCATAATGCCATAGTTACTGTTTTATGCCATTTAGTTTTGGGGTAGTTTGTTACATTGCAATACCTAATGGGAATTCCTTCCATTCATACTTGGAACTGTCAGAAAAAAAATGTATAATGAAAAACATCGTGTTTTTAGCATGGTAGTCACAAAGTAAAAGGAGACAGTTTTGTTTTACAGCTTGTCAGAAACTCAAAAGATAAGCCATACTTCGTAGCAAAACTGTCTCCTGAACATCAAACTAACATTTAACAACCTCCAGGACATTCCCTCATTATAACTCTGACCTGTATTTAAGGAATCTAATAATAGGAAATAGTGTTCTTAAAAACTTGTGTAAGCAGAGAAACACAATGAATATCCCACTATACTTCACTCTTCAGGTAAGGATGAGGTCAGGCAGGCAGATTTGTTATACCAGAAATTACTAATACTAGAGATTGACACACTATAGGTAAATCGATAAATAACCAAACAGCAGCAACAGCAATAGTTTTAGATAAACCCTTTCAAAGCTCTGAGAAATGTGCAAATGTGCATTATTTTAAATTATGCTGAGCTGCAACTTCTAACTGTTAGAAGCTAAAATTGTGTTGCCTCTATTTATACATAGGTCCAAAAGAGTCCACCTAAAACAACAGATAGATCTATATATATGCTAAGCCAGCTCTTCCTTTCTGAGAAAAGCCTCTGCATCACACAGATATTGATGTTCTCTGAAGCTACCCGAGGACAACGTCATTTCCCAAGTGCATATTATTATATTGTCCAAAGCAAGTACATAGAATGGGAACTTTGCAGAAAAAAAAAATCTCAATCTTCACAATGTACATTTAAATGAAGGATACCTCTAGGTATTTACCATTGTTTACTCTCAATCAATGTAATCTGGGGATGAAAGACAAAGATCTGATCAAGAATTTTCCCCAAACTTTACTCAACACTCTTCAATACTGATTCACATGGAAGGTTCCCTGTTTGTATCCAGAGACCGCCCTGAGTACACCAGACGTGTGTCCTCATGACCCAGAGTTGGCTAAATCTAATCCATCACTCCCACACGAAGTCCCTGTTGGGAATGGTTCCCCTTTCTCTCTTTCTCTCCCTCCCTTTCTCTGTCTCTCCTGCTCATGGAAGAAATAAATTCACATAAAAAATTGGAAAGGACCTTTTTGTTCATTCTTCCTGGAATAGGAATGCTAGAACAGACTGATCCATTTACCTTGTAAGAGACACTAAGGGCAATGATGATTTGTTTCCATACAAGAGTGTTCTTGCTTCTCACCCTCCTGAGATTATCTCTTCTTTGGGTGGATAAAGTAAATGCCATCTATTAAAATGCTTTTGCTTTTTATCTATCTTCTAAGGGTGCATCAGAATGTTGCCCCTAACATCTTGAGTCCTAAACCAGAACATATATATGCAAAACATATTTGCTTCAGATGAATCAGCTACATATTTTGGGTACTGGAAATGTGGACTCTACGTAGTGACTGAATGTATAAATAATAATAATAATAATATATACAAAAGTTAAGAACTGTGAGATGGTGCAGCCATGGTGGCATGAGCAGTCAGGGTGCCACTGTGCTATGCTGGAGACCATGTGGGAAAGTTTGGGGTTCATTTCCAGAGTCTGCTTCAGTGGGCTAGACAAATGCCCCTGGGTGTGCCTGTGATCCTGGCAGGCTGCAGGGCTAGGAGAATAATCTCACAGGGAAGACTCTGTTGAGGGTCCTTATTTCTCTCTCTCCTAATAAATAAAATTCAAAATGAAAAATAAAATAGAGGAGAGCATTAAATAAAGTACAGGAGGCCTTTGGGGTCTGCCATCATAAATATAGGTCATGCGCATATGAGGTCAGCCCTGGCTGCAAAATATGTAAAGACGATTACATGAATAAAGCAGTGATCAAATGATCTGGGCAAAATATGCTGCCAGTGGAGAGTTCTGCTGTGAATCTGTGTGAACCTCAGTGGTTTTAAAACTCAGCCCTTTTGGCTGAGAAGAGTTTAATCCATGCAATCCAAAAATCCCACAAGAACTTTACAAATGAAGATCTGAGAATCTGCCAAACACTTCAGCAAATGGGTCTCCCTATCCATCTACCTGTCTAAAGACCTCCCATGCATGCAACTTGGAATTGGAGCAAGGCCACGTTATCACTCTTGCCTCAGCAAAATGGAAATATTAAGGCCCCAGAATACACGAAACTACTGAGCAACTTGCAATTTCAATATTAATTCAGATTAACAGAAGATATTCTGTGAAATATAAAAGGTTTAGCTGATCTCACTTTGTAAAATAATTAAATCCACAATTAATAGGCCCCCAAAACCTGATATTTTAAAGTGTATAAGTGAGAAGAATTATTTTATGTGAGTGATAAACTATCATCTTTACACACAAATCCACTGTAACTTTCTTCAGTGAACAATTTAAAATAGAGGGTTTCTTGTTCCAGATTATATAAGAGAAATAAACACTTTAGTCTAAGCATTTCTATGACAAAGGTCATTGTTCACAAAAATTAAAGTACCATCTATTATAAGGCTTGGTTGTGCCAGCTGCTTTGCAAACACTTTTCCCCTCCTCATTTCTCTGTTTGAACTCCATCATTTTAGACTAGAGTTTCAGCTTCAGCACTGCAGGTATCTAAGACCAGTCAATCCTTTGTTGTAGAAGGCTGTCTTGGGCTTTGTCCTTGGGTCAGAAAACCCACTAGAGATCCATAACATTACCCTCACCCAGTTGGAAGAACAAAAAATGTCTCAGATACTGCTAAGATGACCCTGGCAGTATGGGGATGAGAGTGAAACACCCCAATGTCCATGGAGAATGAGTCATTGCCTTAGACCTGACTCCACACACAATGAGGGGATACAGAACTAAGATTCAGAGTTTGGGCTGCCGATCTGAGACGCTGTTTAGAACCATCTGTGTCACGTAGGTGTTTTCTGAACCTGGGAAACCATTTAGCCTCTTGACAGTTCAATGTCCTCCTCTGCAAATGGGGTTAGTGAGATTTCCCTTACAGGACTGTGAACAAGACTGAGTAGATGTTTATAAAATACTTAGATTAGTACTTGGCACATGTTACACATTCAATAAATGTTACTTAAAAACTGCAATTTGAAATGCAACTGAGTTCAAATCGATAAAATGGGACTAAGGAACTCAGGGAAGGAAGAGAATGACGTATTTTTAAAATAAAGACTCGGTTTTCTCTAATCAGATGTGAACTCTAGAGTACATTATTTGCCTCAGAATTTCAAATAATTTATTTACTAAGCTTTACACAGTTATTTGCTTTCTTAACATATTTTAGTCCATACTTTTAGTAGAAAATTGGGAGAAAAAGGACTGGTCATTAGATCTTATACCAATATACTTAATTTTCCCCGATTTAAAAACTGTTTGATGTTCTTTTATTTCATCCGAAAAGAGTAAACAGCCATAGTACTGTGGTGGAATAAACCCAGCAGAGAGAGGCTTAAAATGCTGATCCTTCCTTCTTACAAAGCACAGTCCTGAAGGGCGGTGAGTGTGTTTAAGTGCATCGTTACATTATGGAGTAAGTGGTATGCTAAAGGTACCAACAGCATTTGGGGAGCAGAGACAAAAAAGTTAATACGAGTTGAACAGCTCTAATGGGAAATTCTGAAATCTGAATTGCATCAAAATCCAATGTTGGGACCAACAGATGGCGTAACGGTTATGTGGCTGGACTCCCACGTAGTCGAACGTGGTTTGAGTCCCGGACCTGGCAACTTAAAAATCACACTTGGTGCATGTGTGTGTGCGTGCTCAAAATCCCAAGAGGGGAATGGAGGAGAAGGGATTGTAGCATGACCATCCTCCCAGGGGGGTGATTTCTCACTTTCTGTCTCTCTGTCTTTCCAGGAAGTACATGTACCGTTATAGCAAGCAAAACAAACAAAAAACCTCTCAATAAAATAAATCCAATATTTTTTGAGTAGTGACAATGTCACAGTGGAAAATTCTTTACCTGACCTCATGTGACAGGTTGCAGACAAAATAGAGGCACACAGCACAGTGTACTCAGTATCTCCAAGGGATAAAAAGATCCTCCGAGCCCTAGTTTGGTGATGCCAAATAATGACAGACAGCACCCATCAATGGCTGAGGTAGTGACGCCTTTGCTTTCTGCCGGTTCTCAGTGTGCATGAACTTAGTTTCATTAACAAAATTTTTTAAATATTTATTTGTTATTATCATTGTTGTTATTTAATTTGACAGAATGAGAGAGAGAGGAAGTGAGAAAGCACGCTGCCAGGTCCAGGACTCAAACTACGGTCAGCCATGTGGGAGTCTAAGCACCTTAACCACCATGCCCTTTGCTGGCCCCTATGAACAAAATTATTAAAAATATTCTATGAAATTACCTGCAGACTTTGTATATGAAGTCTAAATAAAATATAAATGAGGGCTAGTCCCACATTTTGGTGGCTAAGAGAGTCCGATCCCACGCAGCTGACCACTTGGTTTATCCCGGCCCCAGTGGCTTGAAAAACACACCTGATATGTGAATGCCCCAAATCCCAACACGATGGAGAAATGGGGGAGAAAGAACTGAAGCACGAGCACATCCCATTGGAGGGTGCTTCCTCCTGCTCCCCCTTTGGCAAAATAACTAACTAAATAAAGAAAAGAAAAGAAAAAGAATAAAAAAAGAAAAGAATTTCATGGTTAGTCTTGGTCCCACTCCCAAAATATCTCCTAACAAATGTGCAATATTTTGAAATTCAAAAGATTCCAAAGTCAGAAACATCTCTGGTCCCAAACATTTTGGAAAAATACACAACCTGTCCTACTGATAAAACCACCATGTATCCCGTGACGATTGGGTCTGAGCACTGTGCCAGGCACTCACCATGAATGATGTCACTTAGTTTACACTGCGTAGCTGAGGGTAGCTGCGGTAACGGAGCAGCAGCAGGTGCCCTTGTCTGTTGAAGGATGACGTGTGTGCAGCAGACAGAGACAGAATAAAGAACCTTACCAGAAAGAGAAATAACATTTGCACTTAGGCACTAAAATATGAAGATGTCTGAATAAATTCAACAAGTTTAGTGGGGCTGAAACATAGGTATATGTCTAAATTTAGAAGATGGAAATTAAAACCAAGAGGTCAAAATTGTATAATTATCTCTTACTCCAGGCTCAAGTATTTACTTTTTAAAAATTCTCTAGGCATCAGAAGTCACAAGTGAAGATTTTAAGCTTCACCGTGGCCCGGTACACTCTATTCTCAGGAAGATGAATATGGTGGCATGGTGTGAACCCAAACTGAAAAGTAGAGGATTTGGTAGCTGACGGATGTTGGGAGATGAGGAGAGAGGAGGTGTCAGACATGGTCTAGCCTTCTGCCCTGGGGGAATGAATTCACAGTGATGACAATAACTGATATAAAGAGCATAGAGCAAAAGATGACGTTTACAGGTAGCAAAGGGACACTTAGAAATGTTGGGCAGTGCTGTAAAGACATGGCTAGACCTTGGTGGTCAGGATGAAAGGAGTTGGGACTAAAATACTGTCTTCGTGTGTGATTTCATTGCCAACAGAACTATCTGGGCCTGGGAGATGTTATCAAACAGAGACAAATTGATTTACAAGCTCTTGATTCTGGGGACAGGAAAATCCAGAGTCTAGGCCTATAACGTGGCTGACGGAAACGCTGAGGATGGCAGATACCTGCAGATGGAGAGAGCTTCCAACTGCTCTGTCTTCATAACCATCAGCCCTTAGGTGGACTAAACCCCTTTTCACGAGAGCTAGAATTCACTGGGTCTCGGGAGACGTCACTGATCTATTCATGACCTGGTTGTCTCCATGATGCAATCACCCTGAGCCAAACACAACTCACTAGAGCCTCCCTGGGATACTTTGAAGAAATGAAGTTTTCTCATAATATCTTTAGGACACAGACAACACTATCAAGGCCCAACACATGAATTTTAGAGATGTAGTAAATCGCAGCATTCTGTCCCTGGTCCCCCAAATCCATGCACTTTGCCTGTATGAAATCATCCCAATGCTTCCCAAAGTCTCAACTAGTTGCAAGGTCAACTCCAAAGTCTGAAGTATCATTTAAAACTCAAGGCAAGCTCCTTCCAGCTCTCAGCAGGTGGAGTTCAAACAAATGCATGCCTCCAAAATACAATTGAGGAGAGAGTGCAGGGCAGAAATGTCCTTCATTTCTAGAACAGGAACAGGCCCCCAGCAAGTCTGAAATCCGAGGGGATGGACATCCCACCTGGAATTCCATATGGTGCATTCTGCATGCACTCAGCGGGTGGGGCCTCAAAGCATCATGCAACCTGGCCTCCCTGGCCTTGGTGGGCTCAGTCCACATGTCACCTCTTTCCAGCTGGAATCTCATGCCCACAGTTCTTCCAACGAATGCTGCATGCTGATAGCTGGGGTCTGGGGTCCCCAAGAATGGTCCCACCTCTGCAGCTCCACTAGGAATTGCCCCCCTGGTGGGGAGAACTCTGCTTCTACCCCGCATTTCACCATAGTTCTAAAGGAAGCTCTCTGCGGTGGCCCCACTTCTGCTCTGGTTTCTGCCCAAACTTGCAGGCTTTCCAACATATTCTTTGAATTCCAGGAGGCTGGATGTCCTCGCCTCTCCTGTGCTCTGCACTCCTGCAGAGTGGGCAGCATGTGCACACCCCTGTGTGGAAGGAGTCACTGCCATTGCTGCCACCAAAGCCTGCATCTATACCCTCCAGATAGAAGCTGGATTCAGGGCTGCGTGAATCACAGCTGGAGCAGGGAGCACCATCCACACATCCACCCTGGCCTTTTTCCTGGAAACTCTTTTGTATTCCCAAGCCTCTGAACTTGTGCCTGGAAGGGCAATGGCCTCAGGGCCTTCCTCTTGTCCTGAGTGTTTTTACTTCTATGGGGATCATCTCTTTAACAACCACTCTCTCACACAGGCTTCTCTACTGCACCTTTTCTTTCCTTGCCACATGGTCAGGTCACGAATTTTCAAAACTTTTCTGCATTTAAAACTCTGTAGGAAAATAACATTTCATTCAGATTGTGCTGAATTAACTATTAAGAAAATTAAACTATGGAACCAGCAGATGGAGTAATGGTTATGTCACAGGACCCCCACATGATCAAGTGGGGTCCCAGACCTGGCAGCTTCAAATTCGCACTGGGCACATGTGTGTGCATGCCCAAAATCCTGAGAGGAGAATGGAAGAGAAGGGATTACAATGTGGCCATCCCCTTGGAATGGGGCGGGGGGGGCGGTGATTTCTCACTTTCTGTCTCTCTAGAGAGTACACGTGTCCTTTAGTGAAAATCTCTCTTTAAAAAAAAAAAAAGTAAAGAAAATTAAACATTAGATCACTCACTCAACATACCAAATTAAATTTTTTGCTCTGCTTTTTGTTCTTCCAGAGCTGATGGCACAGAGGAGGCTGTGGAAGGACTCCTCTGGCCTGACTTAGTGGCTCCCTCACCCTGAACGCGTGGGCCTCCTTTGGCGTCACAACGCCCTTGGCTTTGCTCATCCAGTCGCAGTTAGTTGAAATCATTGGCTGATCCCTTTTATTTATTTATTTATTTTTAGAATTTTATTTGTTTGCTTTTTTGCTAGAGGGCACAGACACTTGCCAGAGAGAGAGAGGGGCAGAAAGTGAGAAATCACGCCCTGGCTGGGATGGCCATGCCACAATCCCTTCTCCTCCACTCTCCTCCCAGGATCTGACAAACGTGTCTGGCATGAGTCTGAAGCCTGTGGGTCGACTACATGGGTGTCCAGTGACATAACCATTACGACATCTGCTGGGCCTGGCTGATCCCTTTTAGTCATCAGTTCTGTCATCAAATCATTTCGGTCCTCATTTTCCACTGAAACCTCTTCAGAAAAGCCTTCACTATCCAGATCATCCTTACCGGTCACAGCTGTTTACCCATCCTCTAAAGCATTCCAGCGCATTTCTAAACAGTTCTTCCGAGCTTCCACCAGCATCTAGACTTTTCTTAGACCGCTCCTGAAAACTCTTGAAACGCCTTCACGTTAGCCACTTCCAACGCCATTTCTGCCTTTTCACTTCTCTCTAGCAACACAACCCTGGTTGCAAACCAATTTCCGTCTCTGTCCTTTATTGAACTGCTAACGGAAACACTTGGGCCTGGGTGACTTTATAAAAGGGGTGGGTGTTTGCTTACCTACTCGCCACTCTGGAGGCCCAGACGTCTAAGTCCCAGGTCTGCAGCGTGCAGCTGGAAGCTCAGAGGGCAACAGCCCACGCAGAGCGAGGCGCGCTCTTGACCAATCTCGTATCCGCTCTCACACGAACTAAGCTATGCTAGACCTCATTGGGTCTTGAGGGACGTCATTCATCTATTCATGAGCCTGCTGCTTCCAAGATGCAATCACCAGGAACCAATCACTGCCCACTGGGCGGAACGCTAGGACACCAGGAATAATTCGGTTTCCACCTAATAGCCTCGCAACACAGTGTGGACGGTGAGTCCCAGCACGTGAATGTCCGAGGACAAACCATACCAGAAACTACAGAACTGAAATCATCAGGTCAGTGTAATCGAGAGAGCAATTAGAAAAAGATAAGAACATAAGAGGAAACAAATTAAGCTGACCGGTTCGCAAGAGCTTCATTTCAATGTTAACATCTCGGTAATTATAAATTGTAAAAGCATTTTCTAATTAGCCAGTTTCAGTTAGACAGATTAGCAAGTTTTCAACCAAAGCAAGTATCACAGCTCTCCTTTTTTTTTGGGGGGGGGGGGGGGGGGGGGGGGGTTTTTGCTATAGGGCGCGTGCGCGCTCACCAGACAGACACAGAGACAGAAAGCGAGAAATCACTCCCCAGGGGGAATGGCCACGCCGCAATCCCTTCCAATCCCTTCTCCTCCAGTCGCCTCTTGGGATCTTGGGCACAAACACACATGCGCCTGGTGTGAGTTTTAAGCCACCGGGTCTGAGACTTGAACCGCAATCGACTACATGGGAGTCCAGCAACATAGCCATTACGCTAACTGCTG
>NW_006159891.1:1614387-1671907 GCF_000334495.1 Tupaia belangeri chinensis
GGTGGGGGGGCGAGGTTTTTGCTATAGGGTGCGTGCGCTCGCCAGACAGAGAGAGACAGAGACAGAAAGCAAGAAATCATCCCCCAGGGGGGATGGCCACGCCGCAATCCCTTCTTCTCCATTCTCCTCTCGGGATCTTGGGCACGCACGCACATGCGCCCAGTGTGAGTTTTAAGCAACTGGGTCCGGGACACGAACAGCGGTTGACTACATGGGAGTCCAGCAACATAGCCATTACGCTAACTGCTGATCCCTAAGATTATGTTATTAAGGAAGGTCTCTTCAAAATATCACAATCACTTTTTTTACTTCGTTATTTACATTTTAACTTTGCGAATTAGGAAGGCTGATTTGTGTAACTTTGTCTTGGTTTTACAAAGGGGCTCTCTATGTAACTATCCTCTTGCCTCAACTTCCCGGCTAGGATGACAGGTGCATGTGGCCCTTTTCTAGATGGGGTCTCTTACAGTAGTGCTCAAGGCAGCCTCCCCAAGTTACTGGGATTACAGGTACGCACTACTGCACCAGGCCTTCCGGAGGGGTGGGGAGTCAAACCTGCACCCACTACAGAGGGACTGAAGCTTTCGCCTATCATCACATATGAAGGTTAGTTAGTCTTCATGGAACTGAATCTAACCATCTTTCTTTTCCTTTTGTTTCAAACAGTCCCTGCCTATGGGATCATACTTCAGATACCCCTTTACAGTCTGAATATGAACTTCTGCGTTGTCTTTGATTAGGAATGCACCTGGGTGGGGTCATGAGGCAGTCATCTAATGTCCTATCTACAGTTGAGATGGTGACCATCAGGGTGTCAGTGAGAACGCATTTGCTGCTGCCGCTGTTTGTGTTACAACAGTTACCACCTTGACCAGTGGTTGACCCGTTGTCTCTTCAGATCACGCTTTTATAACCACAATTTTCAGGTGCCATTTTTGTTGTATATTTATCCATTCCACTGGTATATTATTGACTTCCTTCCTTCAGTGTGGCCTTTGCCGAAACTGTTCTTGGATATGCTGTGGTGAACCAAACACCCTATTCTCTTTGTGGATTACACGTTTTATTAGTGATAGACTCAACACAAATCAATGTATAATGCTACATGTTGTAATCTTGAGAAGTTAAAGAATTAGATAAGATATAAACTGTTTTTCAAGTTAAAGTTAGACTTTTGGGGAAAAAACTTATCCATATAACCAGAGACAAGAGGGAAATCAGAGATGAAAAGGGGTTTGCCAATTCGGAGGAGGAAAAAACGCCTGAAGGAGGTCGGAGGGAAGTGTACCATAAAACCAAGCAGAAAGCACGTGTAACTGAAACGCCATGTCGTGGGAGGCTTTCTCCCAGTTTCCCAAGCAATTTCCAGATGACAAGATGTATACTTCTTAGTCCTACTAGAGGTAAAGGTGCTCCTATATTTTCTATTTCTTTCTGAGAAGCTCCTTACTTTCAACCTATATCTGGATTCAGATCTCCTGTTCTTTAAGAAGACTGTTCAATTCTACATTCAAAGGATGGACTTCTTCCATCCCTTTTCATTTATATAATTTAGGAGGTTTATGTCTGTAGGGAGCAAAAGAGAATTAAAGACACCTCTTCCTGCCCAACATCTGAACAAAGAGGGTGAGTAGGGATTCCCACCAGTCTTCCCTCCATCAGGTATTACCACTTCCAGAAATACTAAAATGCTTCCACCAGTTTTCATGTCAATATTTTGCATGATTATCCATTGGCTTTGTGAAGCATTCTTATCCCTTAAATATAATTGCATCACCATTTTCTCTTCTTCCATTACTCTAGCAACTCCTCTTTGCTCCACTCTGCATTCTCCTATTATGTTCTTATTTCATATTTAAAAGACATCATTTTTTAAAGAAGTTTACTTATTTATTTCATGAGAGAGACCCTTGACAGACAGGAACTTGTCCACTGTGAGTTTCCTTCTAGCCACCTGGGATCACAGAAACACCACAGGAGTGCCCAGCATGTTCAAGTCAACTCAGAAGCCAGACTCAGGGCCCTCCATGACGCCAGGACCGCTCAGTGGCCACTCGACCACCTGCACCACCCTTTCATTCTAAATGTAGGTTTTCTCCAGAGTTTCATGCAGAACTCTTCTGCTTTCAGTCTATATAATTTAGGAGGTTTATATCTGTCCAGAGCAAAAGAGAATTAAAGACACCTCCTTCTGCCCAACATCTGAACGAAGAGGGTATTATGAAGTCCTGCCAATCTTCCATCCAAAACCTTTCTATAAAACTAATACCCGTTGAACTCACACTACCATGTTCTCAGTTCTGAACGCAAACAAGTGCAAAGGAAAGCTGTTGCTGTACAGAATCTTATTCTTATCAGGGGTTGTCATTGAAATGCTGAAGAAATGAAAAAATTCTGATGACTACCTCAAAGTCACACATTTGGATACCACATTATTTTCTATTTATGTTTACACACACAAAAAAAATAGGTAAAAAATGCTACAAAATCTCTTCCTTTATATTTAATTTTTAAATTATTTTAAGTCTTGCAATAATATTTCATAGTAACTCATATACCTATGCAGAAGAGGGATTATATAGAGAGACCCAAAGCAAATGTTTCTTTTAGAGGTATAGCAAGATATTGAATAACCTGATGAGTTTGCAACTTAGGCGCAGGGGAGAGTTTTACCCTTTATAGGTAGAATAGATTACACTTTTAGTCTGTCTAGAGGAAAATTTGCCCCCAAAGTTAATTAGAATCATTAATTTTGCAAGAATTGGGTTCTATAACTATAAGCAAGCTGTAAATGCTACAGGTAATGTTTGCCCTAAAACAGGAGACTCTAAAAAAGAAAAAAGATCTATACAACTACTTTTATATAATAGTCAAACAGGCATAATAAATTTTAAACAATTAATATACAATATTCTCAAGTCACTATTTACAGATAACTTAAGACTAGTTAAAAAGGAAATTGGGAAACGTATTTTTTGTTTTGAAAAGATTCAACAAATGTACTCTGTGTAAGACCATGAAAGATATTTTGCATTTGGAATGAAATACATTATTCCTTTTAGAGAATAAGTAAAGTCTTCCTTAGACAGCAGAAACAATAAACAATAATATTCCCCCCCAAAAGAATCTAAGAATGAACTGGACCTACTGCAGCGCTTCTCCAACTCTTTTGTCTTGGGACCCTTTTATACTTTTTAAAATGACTGAAAATCTGAAAATGTTTCATTTATCTGGGTTATATCTGTTGTTGTTTGCTATATTAGAAATAAAAACAAATCATTTAAGTATTTATTAATTAATTTAAAAATAAATACCATAAACTCATCGCTTGTTAAAATAAACATGTTTAAGAAAAATATCTATATTTTCCATAACCAAAACATGTAGGAAGAAAGGCATGGTTTTACAATTGCATAAATCTCTTTGCTTTAGTATCTGATATATTTAATATATTGCTTTGCTTGAAATATATGAAAAAAAGCCAATTGTATGAAGGCTTGTGTTTTTTGTTTTTTTTTTTGTAGAGGTTTTTGCTATAGGGCGCGGGCGCTCGCCAGACAGACAGAGAGAGAGAGATAGAAAGCAAGAAATCACCCCCCAGGGGGGATGGCCATGCCGCAATCCCTTCTCCTCCATTCTCCTCTCAGGATCTTGGGCATGCATGCACACACGCCCGGCGTGAGTTTAAGCGACCGGGTCCGGGACTCAAACTGTGGTTTACTACGTGGGAGACACAGCCATTATGCTAACTGCTGGTTCCAAGGCATGTGTTGAATAAAGAAGAAGCTCTAGAAATTCTTTTTCTGGTAATTATAGATAATAAAACTTGACATGTGGTAGTTTTGCAGGGGTTTTTTTGCTATATGAATAGTGAATCACATAAATAAACTATTTTAAATTGGTCTATCTTGTTCATTGAGCAAATCCTTCTCTCTTGAATGGTTTTGTAACATTATGCATTGCTTATTTAGAAAACACTGGTCCACTGAATTCTACTGATTTTCTAAATATTAATATATGTGTGTATAAATATGTATATATGTGTTTATACATGTATATATGTGTGTATATATATACGCACACACATATATATTATTTCATTTGCTGATAACACCCCTGAGCTCCAGATATATATATATACGCACACACATATATATGATTTCATTTGCTGATAACACCCCTGAGCTCATCAGAAGAGTCATTAAAAATCGGGATGCTGTCTAATTCATGGTGCCACATTCAAGTTTTCCAAAATTCTAATTTTCACTTGAAAGTTTGAATTTTATCATCCCAAGCAAACACTGACAGTTATTTTCCTTGAAATGATAGGCTTACTTGATTCTGCCAAATATCAGTGGATGAATAACCATAGTTTGTCAGTTGTTTTTTCAAATGCAATTGACATTCCATGACGACACGTTCCTAGTTTAGCCTGCAAGTCTAACAGTCACACGGGTGCCTTTCCTGGAGATAGCTGTCACACTTCAGAAGAGAGCAGAAATGCTCTATGCATACTTCCCATTCTGTCACTAGAATATTAAAAAGGTATGTAAGTTTTGGAATTTAGTAAAAGAAATAGGGAGAGCAGATGGTGTGGAGGTTATGGCGGCTGGATCCCACATGGTTGACCACATGGTTCAAGTCCCAGATCTGGCAGCTTGCATAACATGTTGGACGTGTGTGTGTGTGTGTGTGTGTGTGTGTGTGTGTGTGTTCAAAATTCCAAGAGGAGAATGGAGGAGGAGGGATTGTGGCATGGCCAATTCCTCCTGGGGGGTAATTTCTCACTTTCCCTCTGTCTCTGTCTTGGAGAACGCACACACCCTATAGCAAAAATGAAGGAATGTTTAAAAGAAAGCATGCTTACTGCTTTGTAGGATAAAATTTTAAGTAAAACCATCTTAAAATAACAATAAAACCCGAGGAGCGTGTTGAACGCACACAGGTGGTGTCACTGCCTTGTTCTGTCCTGATAAGACACCAAGCAGTTTAAACGCAGTGCTTTGTTCACCTCAGCACAAACGCTAACACACAGAAAAGCAAAGAAGAGCCCAGTCTATTATGAATATAAGAGTATGCCCCTCCCAGACTTCCTGATAGAGAACAGTCAACCTTGTGCAATTCTACAATTAAGGATCTCAAAGTCTACATGAAATAGAAGAACTGTCATTGGGAAATGGAAGAAGAAGAAAAGAGAAACTGAATGTGAGTAAGATATATGCATATATTAATAGTATACACAATTAATAAGGTAAAAACGCAATCAGATTATTTTCAATGGGGATTCTATTCTAGGTAGTAAGTATTCAGACACATTTCATAGAGCCTTTCTTATCTAACTGAGATATTTTAAAAGTCAGAGTAGTATTTTAATTAAAACTGTGACTATTGTATCCAATAAATGAAAATTACATTTTAATTGATTTTGACAAGTTGTAAATCATTTTGTAATTTCTTATAAGGATAAAATGGGCATGAATTTGATAGATATTTTAGAATTTATATTTAGGACTGAACAAGGTTTTATTAGAACATGGAAATAAATCTGCCTGCTCTCAGAAAAGAAAGCTTTTTTCACCTAATATTATACTTTCTTTCTTTACCCTATATAAAAATGCAAATTCACCCATAATTTTTCAGTTATGGTTTTAATTTTAAACATTGAATGTGATATTCCTACATCTATTTATCAAATTCAAAAATCACAGTCAGCATTTCAATTCTGAAGAAATGTGTTTTAACCAATTATCCTATTGAAATAATTTTAGCGAAGCAATAAGTTTAATAAACCTAGCTATTATGCTATTATTTCTAAATTGCAGTAAAACATTTATCATGGAATTCTTCAGACACTTAAATATCTAAAAGCAGCATTTTAACATTTAAAGGAGGATAATTATTTGACTAAAACGTACAAGCAATTTAAATTAATTTAACCCACAGTGCATCAACATGAATTATCTTTTCATCTATCTACCTACCTACCTTCCCTACTACTCATCTGTTTGAATTATCTCCAACTCACTGTTCAGCCATACCCCCCAACAGCAAAGCCTAGTAGAGAGGTAAGACCAGACTCCAGGATATAGTTAAGACATTGGAGGAGACAGAGAACCAGCCTGAGAGACAGTAATATACTGAAAGTGTAGGTACAAAATGGAACAATATTAGGAAAATATTTCAAGGCATAGTTTTACAATGAGTGGCAATAGGATTGAGAAGAGTTGGTTGAATTGGCCCGGTAAGGTCTGTGCAGTATATAGTAACTAAAAATCATTTCAGCAGCCAGCCACTGGGATGCAACAGAAACACCACGCTCTGTGGTACTGAGGTTATATGGGAAGGTTCTGGGGTCACGTTCTGAAGCCCCCCTGTATAGCTCAGATGCACGTGCACACATGCACACATGATCCTGGCTAGTTAGGGCTGACGGTGGATGGCGGCAGGTGGAAAGTGCTTGTCCCTCTCTCTTTCTCTCTCTCATGGAAGAAATAAACAATAGCTTCAGAGAAGTGGAAGACAAGCGTGCCTGCTAGAGGGGTTCTAGGACCTGGAACGGTACGAAATGTAGTATCGACGAGTGTGCTGAATTTCCTCCCAGAGCCACTCTTACCGTCCCTTTCTGCTGTGCTCAGGAGCCTGATCGTATGGACTGCCTCAGCGGGCCTCTTCCCCTCGCAGAACCAATGGAGGGTGAAGAGGGACACTAGCTGTGACCTGTGTGTGTGGGGGGGATGAGGTAGGAATCTTCACTGCCTTTGCCTTGCTGCCCCCAGTTTTCTTGTCCCTCTACCAAAGAGAGAACATGAGAAAGCAAGCTGCCGGGTCTGGGACTCCAACCACGCTCCCTGTTGGCCCCCAAATCTTTCTCTTTAATAAGGCAAAAGAAACCACAGAACCTTACATTCCTTTGTCCGCTAAGTGTTTTATCCCTTCGCCGTTCCCACCCACTCTCTAGCATTCACTCCCCTCCTTTACAGCCTCTGGCATCTACACACCCTCTCTACGATCATATCTTGGGTTTTACACTCGCTTTCTTCATTATATGTTTCACCACTTACATGTGGTTTATATGTCTCCCCAAAAGTCATGTGTCCAGCTTTGGTTGGATTAAAAGGGTAAACTTCTTATCAGGTCTCAGTGTTAAAAGGTGGGGTCTTTGGGAAGAGATGAGTATGAAGGTCATTAGGGCGGCACTGCCATGTTTACCCCTGGCGGGTCTGTAAGAGGGAATGAGACCTGAACAGAGGCACACAGACAGATGCAACCATTCTGCCCCGCTCCTGCCTTCCTGGTGCGATGCCTGAGGACAATTCGGCGTGCATAACATATGGGACGTGTGTGTGTGTGTGTGTGTGTGTGTGTGTGTGTGTGTTCAAAATTCCAAGAGGAGAATGGAGGAGGAGGGATTGTGGCATGGCCAATTCCTCCTGGGGGGTAATTTCTCACTTTCCCTCTGTCTCTGTCTTGGAGAACGCACACACCCTATAGCAAAAATGAAGGAATGTTTAAAAGAAAGCATGCTTACTGCTTTGTAGGATAAAATTTTAAGTAAAACCATCTTAAAATAACAATAAAACCTGAGGAGCGCGTTGAACGCACACAGGTGGTGTCACTGCCTTGTTCTGTCCTGATAAGACACCAAGCAGTTTAAACGCAGTGCTTTGTTCACCTCAGCACAAACGCTAACACACAGAAAAGCAAAGAAGAGCCCAGTCTATTATGAATATAAGAGTATGCCCCTCCCAGACTTCCTGATAGAGAACAGTCAACCTTGTGCAATTCTACAATTAAGGATCTCAAAGTCTACATGAAATAGAAGAACTGTCATTGGGAAATGGAAGAAGAAGAAAAGAGAAACTGAATGTGAGGAAGAGATATGCATATATTAATAGTATACACAATTAATAAGGTAAAAACGCAATCAGATTATTTTCAATGGGGATTCTATTCTAGGTAGTAAGTATTCAGACACATTTCATAGAGCCTTTCTTATCTAACTGAGATATTTTAAAAGTCAGAGTAGTATTTTAATTAAAACTGTGACTATTGTATCCAATAAATGAAAATTACATTTTAATTGATTTTGACAAGTTGTAAATCATTTTGTAATTTCTTATAAGGATAAAATGGGCATGAATTTGATAGATATTTTAGAATTTATATTTAGGACTGAACAAGGTTTTATTAGAACATGGAAATAAATCTGCCTGCTCTCAGAAAAGAAAGCTTTTTTCACCTAATATTATACTTTCTTTCTTTACCCTATATAAAAATGCAAATTCACCAATAATTTTTCAGTTATGGTTTTAATTTTAAACATTGAATGTGATATTCCTACATCTATTTATCAAATTCGAAAATCACAGTCAGCATTTCAATTCTGAAGAAATGTGTTTTAACCAATTATCCTATTGAAATAATTTTAGCGAAGCAATAAGTTTAATAAACCTAGCTATTATGCTATTATTTCTAAATTGCAGTAAAACATTTATCATGGAATTCTTCAGACACTTAAAGAATCTAAAAGCAGCATATTAATACATTTATCATGGAATTCTTCAGACACTTAAATATCTAAAAGCAGCATGTTAACATTTAAAGGAGGATAATTATTTGACTAAAACGTACAAGCAATTTAAATTAATTTAACCCACAGTGCATCAACATGAATTATCTTTTCATCTATCTACCTACCTACCTTCCCTACTACTCATCTGTTTGAATTATCTCCAACTCACTGTTCAGCCATACCCCCCAACAGCAAAGCCTAGTAGAGAGGTAAGACCAGACTCCAGGATATAGTTAAGACATTGGAGGAGACAGAGAACCAGCCTGAGAGACAGTAATATACTGAAAGTGTAGGTACAAAATGGAACAATATTAGGAAAATATTTCAAGGCATAGTTTTACAATGAGTGGCAATAGGATTGAGAAGAGTTGGTTGAATTGGCCCGGTAAGGTCTGTGCAGTATATAGTAACTAAAAATCATTTCAGCAGCCAGCCACTGGGATGCAACAGAAACACCACGCTCTGTGGTACTGAGGTTATATGGGAAGGTTCTGGGGTCACGTTCTGAAGCCCCCCTGTATAGCTCAGATGCACGTGCACACATGCACACATGATCCTGGCTAGTTAGGGCTGACGGTGGATGGCGGCAGGTGGAAAGTGCTTGTCCCTCTCTCTTTCTCTCTCTCATGGAAGAAATAAACAATAGCTTCAGAGAAGTGGAAGACAAGCGTGCCTGCTAGAGGGGTTCTAGGACCTGGAACGGTACGAAATGTAGTATCGACGAGTGTGCTGAATTTCCTCCCAGAGCCACTCTTACCGTCCCTTTCTGCTGTGCTCAGGAGCCTGATCGTATGGACTGCCTCAGCGGGCCTCTTCCCCTCGCAGAACCAATGGAGGGTGAAGAGGGACACTAGCTGTGACCTGTGTGTGTGGGGGGGATGAGGTAGGAATCTTCACTGCCTTTGCCTTGCTGCCCCCAGTTTTCTTGTCCCTCTACCAAAGAGAGAACATGAGAAAGCAAGCTGCCGGGTCTGGGACTCCAACCACGCTCCCTGTTGGCCCCCAAATCTTTCTCTTTAATAAGGCAAAAGAAACCACAGAACCTTACATTCCTTTGTCCGCTAAGTGTTTTATCCCTTCGCCATTCCCACCCACTCTCTAGCATTCACTCCCCTCCTTTACAGCCTCTGGCATCTACACACCCTCTCTACGATCATATCTTGGGTTTTACACTCGCTTTCTTCATTATATGTTTCACCACTTACATGTGGTTTATATGTCTCCCCAAAAGTCATGTGTCCAGCTTTGGTTGGATTAAAAGGGTAAACTTCTTATCAGGTCTCAGTGTTAAAAGGTGGGGTCTTTGGGAAGAGATGAGTATGAAGGTCATTAGGGCGGCACTGCCATGTTTACCCCTGGCGGGTCTGTAAGAGGGAATGAGACCTGAACAGAGGCACACAGACAGATGCAACCATTCTGCCCCGCTCCTGCCTTCCTGGTGCGATGCCTGAGGACAATGCCAGACCCCCACAGACATGGCCCCCGGACCTGGGATCTCCAAACCTCCTGCTGCGTAAGCCGCTGATCTCTCCAATTACCTAGACTCATGAATTTGCTGTTATTAGCAACAAAACGAACTAAGACATCACACCTAATGATACACTCGTGTATGTGTTTAGTTGATGACTGTGGGTCTCCTGCATTCTAAAGTCAGGGTGAGTGACAGCCCTAACTGTGCAACGCTTGGGACACAGATATGGTGCTCGTGGAAATATTTAATAAAAAAATCCCCAGCAATGAATCTCACTGTATTACCAGAGGTTTCATTATCAAAATGAATGACTGATTATAAAAAATTAGGAAAAAAAAAAAAAAGAATGTTCAGGTATCGGACATTCCGTCCCCAGCACAAAAGAAGAAGAAAGAATTCAAATATTTATGCCAAGCTCTTCAGAACGAAGCAGACTTCCAATCCAGGCTCTTTGAGCAGCCTCGGGATTTCCTGCTGCTCCAAATGCCTCTCCTTTTCTTCCTTGTTTTTACTGCATACTCCTCAGAGAATGGACTTTTTTTCCCCTCACTCAACATATATTTTATTGAACCTCTTCTATGTGCGACAATTAGAAGTAGGTCCTTGGGCTAGAACAATGAGCGAAATATAACTGGCCTCAATTTGGAAGCTGCTTATGAGCTAATGAAGAAAGGGAGCACAAAGAAAAGAAAATCACTGTAAATTATGGTAGGTGTCGGGGAAAGATGAGCAACTGCAGCCAGGGATGAAGAATTATAGGGTGGCTTACTCCAATAATGAGATCCGCAAGACCTCTCTGAGGAGGTCATGTTTAAACTAAAAACATTTAAGGGAAAAAAATTTTTAAAAAGCCATTTTCTACTGTGATAATACAAAACTGAATAAAGACACTCAGGCCATCATCGTGAAATTATGCCATCTTTTTGTGCAGCGTTATTGGCCAAATGAGGTTAAATGAACTCTGTGTATCTAAATAATAAACATTTATAGAGCAGAAACATTTAAAACTTGCCAGTCCTCTTAAGGTCTCCGCATACCAGAGGAACAAAGTTGATTACTTACAGAGGAAAGCAAATCGAACTCAATTGACCTTGTCGCCATCAACCCAACACACTCTATCAAATCAATTTTTGTCACGGAAGGATTATGACACGGGGCCTATGAGTCAGCAGTCTAAATTCATTGAGGGATAGAATTATGGACAGGAAAGGAAGGAGCCATCAAAAAGGGATTGCTTGAACATCGATGCTCTTGGTCCTCTTAGAAGAAAGAAAAGCCCACCTGATCCAACACTTCCTACGTATTAAGCATTCCACTAAGCGTCTGAATATTTTCCATCTCACACAGTAGGTACCATTTTGTAGGGGGAGAAATAGGATCACATAGTGGTTAAGCCACTTACAGATACATTAGCTAATTAAGATAAGCAATTAGACAACTAATATATAATTAAGTTTTGTTTGATTCCAAAGCTGTTTTTCTCAATTATGATAACATATCCCCTCTGTCTTGTACCAGACAATTCCGCAGTCCATTTTGGCCTCTATGTCTCCATCTGTAAAATAAATGAGATAGCTTAGATTTACTGAAATAATTCTTAGAACTCTGAAATGGCTCTCAGTGTTATATGCAACTTCCCCTTAACTTGTCGCATACTGTCATATTTGTGCAATGAAAAAATACTTAGTGTTTTTGGTCATTAAAACATTTCACTGCTTCTCTTATTTAGGAGAAAGTTGGGTCTGGAAATACACAACAATCAAGATGTTTATCATTCTCTCTTCCCCAGTGCAGAGCCCATTACAGAAATTGACAATAAAGCAAGATGTGTATCTTCTCAGACCTGCTCCATGGCCCAGTGGATAAGGGAGACAGATCCAACATGGCTGACAGCGCTACTCAAATCGGCTTGAAAAACACATCAGCTGCATGTGTGTGGGTGCCCAGAATCCTAAAGATAAGGACAGATGGAGAAGAGATTGTGGCATGACCATTTCCCATGGAGGGCAGGGGATGCTTTCTCCTCTCTCTCTGTTGTGGTTTCTCTCTGGCAAGCACGTGCACACATTCTAGCAAAAAAATTAAAATTGGCATTAACATTTTAAAAGATATACATCTTTTCCTAGGTTCACCATACTTCCTGATTCACGTTTTTTTTATAAGACTATGAAAACACAATAAACTCATTTTCTCTCTCAGTACTAGAGCTTAAACAAAAGCAACTGCAGAACAGGCAAGTGGATCAAAACGCTCATTCACATGTATTAGCTGGCTGATAGCCTTCTTACAATAGCTTGAAGAAGCTGTTCAACATACAAACGTTCCTAATTAATAATAATGGGTCATTGAAAAGGTCATGATGCATTTTTTGCATAGATAAACATACAGAAATATGTCATGGTTTTTTTGATGACCTAATAATACCTGGAAAAAATCACTAAGAAGCATGAGCATGTACAGTTGCTCCAATATTATTAGGGAGTAAGTTCCTGACTACACAATGGTGCGCAAGTAACCAAGCAGAGTCACTCCTGTTCTCAGAAAGGTATGCCACCCATTTCCATTCCATTCACAAAACCAACCAAAGCATAATAAACTTGCCTTCCAAGGATATGAAATGCTAATAAGATGCAGTATCTTGTGCTTTCATACAATATTTCAAATATTCAGAGCCTGCATGCATTATTTAAATCAAAACATGAATAGAGCAGCCAATTCTCTTCTGAAATTTGTAAAACATAAAGAGGTCAATTTACTTAGCTGCTCTTCTAATGAACTGAGCTAATTCATGGATTTTTTTTTTTCAGGGAAGACCCTAAAAACAGTATTGAACTTGTCTCAAATGTCTATGGTAAAAGAGTATTTGAGAAGTAACTCAATTTGGGACCAGCAGATGGCATAATGGTTACATTGCGGGACTCCCAAGTAGTTGACAGCAGTTTGAGTCCTGGACAAGGTAGCTTAAAACTCACACTGGGCATGGGTGTGAGTGTGCCCCAGATCCCAAGAGGAGAATGGAGAAGGGATTGTGGGGTGGTCATCCCTCTGCCGAATGATTTCTTGCTTTCTGTCTCTCTGTCTCTACAGCAAGCACCTGTGCCATACAGCAAAAATCTCTCTCTCAGAAAAAAGAAGTAACTCAATTTGATATCCAGATTAATTAAATAGTTGCACTCCAAAAGATAAATAGCACAGAGTCTAGACCACTCTAAGAAATATTTATATATATTTAAATCCACAGACTCTTTGTCATATTCTAACAAACCAATATTTTATTTCTTATTTTTAATCCATTTGTTTTTCCATTATATTTTACTAAAAAACAAATATCATTTTAGAACTGCATATTTAGGTACTCACTTTCCTCCAGTTGTTTCTTGGCCTTTTGGCTATGATCAAGTATAGATATCACTTTCTTTTAATTAAATAGAGGGTAAAAAATAATTTCCATATCTAGCTCTAATTATAATTTTCTTATTTTCAAAGGTTTCAATATTTCACTTTTATAAATTCTAGTGCCAGTGAAAATAAGATCAATAGCCAATCAATATTTCTCGATAAAAAATATAGACTCAAAACCCCAGATGTACAATAAACAGCATACAATTCCCCTTAATTTTTATGAAACACCATTATTTTCATTTTAATTACACTTTCCTTCAATTTACTTGTTATGTAAAAAGATTTGTATGATTAATTGATTTCCTAAGTACACTCCCTAGGTTATAATGATGCATATACAATCAAATGCTCTATTTTGATTTCATTTCCTCTATTAAATTATTAAAAACAAATCAAGCTCTGAGTAATTAAAGTATTAACAATATAGTTAATGAAGACTTCTCATATTTTATGTGAAAAAAAATAAAAGGCAACAAAAAGCATTAATAGAACAGGATAAATATTGCATGTGCTCCCACTTAAAGTCATAAGAAAACCTGACTTGCGGATACTTTGTTCTTAGGTCAAATCATGGCATACTAATAACTGAAAAAAGGCAAATATTCTTTCCCCTTCTCCCAATTACAGTGTAAGTATGTACTCTAAGAGACAGATTATTATGTAAATTTATCTTGCAGTTCTGGGTTTTGCTAAATAATTGCTAACAAAATGTATATTTAGTTTGGGGACATAAAACACCAATAAAATGGAATGGTAACTGTTTCCACTGCATGAAGGGTAGTCCCAGTTGTCCAATGTCAAGGTCACATTGCCGCCATCATTAGGAACAGAGCGAAAGCCCTTGCCAGCCTTGCTCACTGGAAAACGGAATTATTTACCCGTTTGTTATTACTAAGGCTATTTTAAAATTATATGACTGCAATAAATGGAGTTTCTTTACCTTCCTCCATTAAGTTCCATTATGAATGTTATATCTGCTGCAGGAAACCATTACTGCTCCATTTTTTGATGTTATACACAAACTGAATTTAATTTGTTTTTGGACAAATTAAAGTCCTTGTTTTGAGTCATTGTTAGAGTCCTCTAACAATGAGCCAGCAGGTGGCATGGTGGTTAAATTGCTGCACTTCCACGTGGTCAACTGTGGTTCAAGTCCCAGACACAGTGGCTTGAAACTCACACCAGCTGGAGAATGAAGGAGAAGGGATTGTAGCATGGCCATACCTGCTGGAGGGTGATTTCTCACTTCTCTCAACTGTCTCTCTCTCTTCCTCTCTGGTGAGCACACATGCCCTGTAGTAAAATTATCTCTCTTAAGGAAAAAAAAAAAAAAAAAAGAGCCAGATAACCAGTATGTTAGATGTGCTGACTGGGTGGCCGGTCAATGCCACAGCTCTTCTCTCCAGACTCCTGGCGCACCAAAGCCATCCTGGGGAACAGGTAAACAGACAGGCATGGCTGACTCGAATAACATGTTATTTACAAGCTAAACGCGGCACAGCCACACTTGGTTCACTCCTGGTATGGAAGAACGGAGAAATAACATTAGAACTTCAGAAAGGCAGATATCGGGCCAGCAGGTGGTTTAATGGTTTCATTGCTGGACTCCCACGTAGTTGAACATGGTTTGAGCCTCAGATTTGGTGGCTTAAAACTCATGCCGGGTACGTGTGTGTATGCCCAAAATCCCGAGAGGACAAAGGAGGCGAGGGATTGTGGTGTAGCTATCCCGCTAGGGGTGTTATTTATCACTTTCTGTCTCTCTGTCTCAGCGGCGAGGGCACACGGCCTATAGCAAAACTCTCTTAAAAAAAGAACAACAACGACAAAAGCTAAACACTTCCAAAAGGTAGATATGCCGTTTTTTCCTTCTAATTTTATTCGATAATTTCTTATTTACATTTAACTGCTGTACATATCACTTTCATCTGTCAGACACAGAGAGGTGCGATGGTATAGGTGACCACCTGTTTCCAGGTCAATCTCGTGAACAGAAGAGTCTGGAGCCAGACCATGTCAGTTTCACTCCAAGCAAATCCTGGAGCTATTCTTGCCAGCTGTTTGACCTCTGCCAGTCACTCAGCCTTTTCTTTCTTTCTTTCTTTTTAAGATTTTAACGTCATTCATTTATTTATTTTAATTTGACCAGAGAGGGCAAGAGAGCGAGGGAAAGTGAGAAAGCAAGCCGCCAGGTCCGGGACTGGAACCGCAGTGGGCCATGTGGGAGTCCAGTGCCCTTAACCACCACGCCACCTGCTGGCCTCTAGCCTTATTTTCTTACAGTGCTCATCTGGTACCTGGTGTGTGCTGGGGAAGAAAGTAACTGTTTTTTGTTTTTTGTTTTTTTTTTCAAGAGGTTTTTGCTATAGGGTGCCTGTGCTCGCCAGAAAGACAAAGAGAGAGAGAGAGACAGAAAGGGAGAAATCACTCCCCCCAGGGGGGATGGCCACACCGCAATCCCTTCTCCCCCTTTCTCCTTTCGGGATCTTGGGCACACACGCACACGCATCTGGCGTGAGTTTAAGCCACGAGGTCCTAGGACTCGAACCACGGTCGACTACGTGGGAGTCCAGTGACATAGCCATTACGCTAACTGCTAGACCCAAGAAAGGAATTGTTGAGAAGATTAAATAAATGAATGCAAGTAATTCCCTCACGACCATTCCTGGTGACCAGTAAAAGATGAAACCGATATTACTTATTATCATAAAAGTTCATTTTCATACACCAGGGCCTGTCAGGACAGAAAGGAAAGAAAAAAAAAATGGCCCACACACGTTTTCCAGCTTTCTTTTCAGCAGCAAATAAACAAACACACAGCAAACAGCTAATGCACTGCCCTCTGTAAGAGATCTCTCTGCGGAAAATCCTTCTAAACTCCCAGGGCCATGCTGAGACTTACATATTCCTGCATGCCTAGCACTACGCCACTGTTTGCCGTATAGAAGAGGAATGTGAAGTAGTGAGGGGAGGAACGGCCGAGTGAGTCTAAGGACCGAACAAGTAACCCACACGGTGCTGAGGGCTACTGACCACAGAGAAGAACACTCCCCGAGAGGTAACTAAAGAAGACACATTTGCCACGGTAATGGCAGGAGGCACCGTTAGACAGTGAGGCACAGAAGACACACATCCTAGAAAGTAGATAACTCCGGGTCTGAAGGTCTGAAAAGTACCCCCCTCTTTTTTTTTTTTTTTTTACACTTTTTTGCTATAGGGCGTGTGCGCTAGCCAGAGAGATAGAGAGTGAGAAATCCTCCCCCCACCCCGCCCCATGGGAATGGCCACGCTGCAATCCCTTCTCCTCTATTTTCCTCCCAGGATTTTCAGTAGCCATGCACACATGTCTGGTGTTGAGTTTTAAGCCACTGGGTCCAGGATTTGAACCACTGTCGACTACGTGGGAGCCCAGTGACATAACTATTACACCATCTGCTGGTCCCAAAAGTACCTATCTTGCAAGAAATTCTATTGCAGAGCTGGGATCCAGACCAGGAAGCATCGGCCTCCTCCCATGACTTCCAAGGACTTTCTGGAGGTCAGGGAAAGGCAGGCACTGCTTGGGTGGGGGAGAGAGTGCTAGCAATGCGAAACAGAAAAGATCTATGAAAAAGAGGCCTAGGTTGAAGTGTGATACTGAACTTAAATGACAACGACGGAGGGAAAATGATTTTTCAGCTTCTTCAAAGTCTAAAGAGAAAACGTAACTGAGTTTCTGCTCTTTTTGCAGGTACAGAAGAGTTCGTACGACCTCCCCACACCGTCCTGTAATCATTTCCCACATGTCGTTAATCCTGCTGCTTGCTACATCACAGTGCTCACCCCAAACCTTAAGGAACCTCAGGGCAAAACCTGGCTGGCTCCCACTTGCACGGTTTCCTTAAGATCTGGGGATCAGCTGCTTAATCCTGTGCTGACGGCTCACCCTAAACACTCTGCCGTGTTTGTGAGCAGCATGGAGCAGAGTTTCCCAGTCTTGGCTGTGTCTGTGGACCATCTAACACTTGTCATCGGCAGAAACGGCCTTGGAAGATCCGAGGGGGCACCTGAGAACGTGAGCCCCACTGTAAGGAACAATGGTGCAGAATGTTTCATTCGTATTTCCTTCCCTAGGAAAATCTCTGTGGCTCACAGATCAAGTGTGACATTGTGGCCACTTCTTTTCCCTTTACTTTGTGAAGCTCCTACAATCGCCCTCAATCACCTAATGGATTTGAACAGCCAGGGACACAGGACGGGATATTAGAGCTTTCAAAACCTGAAGCTAGCTGACAAGACTTTCTTAGGCACCTTCTGACCCTCTTTTTGGCAGGGAGAAGCCCATCTGTTTTGCTCCTCTTCTGCTAAAATCTACCATCTGATATTTTTTCTTAATTCTTTTTTCTTTTAATATGTTTGAAAATGTTTATTTGGCCTTACTACTGTTAGACACACTTATATTTACATTAAAAGGCAGTGCGCCTTCTGCAGTTTAATTGCATGATTATATTGAATTAATGACAGTGTCATATAAATACTCTTCTAGGTATCATAAAATTAAATATTCTATTGCTATGTATTAAGCAGACATACAGAAAAATAGCGTTGTGTTCATGAAATCTTTGGTTACTACTGCATTAACTGTAGTAATAACCTCTATTTTTTGTTCCTTTTTTTCTTCCAGTGACAGAATAGTACAAAAATGTACTGTACCTCTTGACTACAGTATTACACTGGACCTTCCTCTGGTTTTCAATATTTTCCATGTAGGCACCTCTAATACATCCACTGAACTTGCTTCTATCATTTTCTCCATTTTCTTTCTCTAGTCCAAAATTCCCTTTAAAATTCTGAATTCCCAAATCATTCTTATGGTGTTCCTGGTGGACCCAGTTCTCAGTTTTCTCCATGCGCATCCTTTGTTGGTCCTGGTTCTCGACAGCTTCTATTTTTGGTGTTATTTATGCAATACTCCACAAGGTCTTTCCCCAATCACCTCCCTTTGGCTCCTCAATCTCACAATCTTTTGGGGGGAGACATGCTCTGTGCTGAGCCCCAAATCCTGCCATCTACCCCTATATTCATCTGTTTGCCTGTTTATTCATACCCATGGATACTCAGGACTGGAAACTCACATAGTAACATATTTGACCTTGTCTGTTGACTATGATAATCAAGGAGAAGCAAATAAATGTTTTTCTTTATAAGGAGTAAAGGAAGAAGCAAGGGGAAGGGAGGGAAAAAAGGAAGATGAAAAAGATGATGATATTGGAGAAGACTAATTTGGGTTGATTTTTTTCACACAATTTTTCTATGCAGACAGACATTTCATTTGTAAAGTGTTTTTCTAATGCAAATATTTTCCTTCAAATATTTCAAAGATTCCCCTAGACAAATTATTTTAAGATAAAGATAGGAAAATAAGTCTGATTATATAGAGAAAAAATTACCCTTGGGACAAAACCCAGATATATTATTACTATAGCTTAGAGTCTCCATTTTATCGGGCCTCAGCCCATGTGTCCGGAATCACCACCACTTTCCTCCCCATGTCCTTAAGTCGACACCAGCTACAGCATTTGTCCTTCCTGAAACACAACTTCATTCCCACCTCAAAATTGGGCACTTGTTCTATAAACGTAAAATACTTACCTCCATCACCAAGCCTGTTTCCTCATTGCTTAAGCATTTTCTTTCTTCCTTTCTTCCTTCTTTCCTTCCTTCCTTCCTTTTGAGAGTTTTTTGCTATAGGACTCATGCACGTGCCAGAAAGACAGAGAGACAGAGAGACAGAAAGCAAGAAATCACCCCTCAGGGGGATGGTCACACCATAATCCCTTCTCCTTCATTCTCCTCTTGAAATTTTGGGCACACACGCACACGCACCCGGAATGAGTTTAAGCCACCAGGTCAAGGACTTGAACTGTGGTCGGCTACACGGGAGTCCAGCGACATAGCTATTATGCCAACTGCTAGTCCCACTTAGGCATGTTCAAACGTCCTGCTCTCAGAGAGGTCTCTCTGTTCTCCTACTGAACTACCCAGTCAGGGCCAAATATTTTATCCTATTTTATAACTTCTTAATAAGTTAGAATAGCTGGAAAAATCTTGTTTTTCATAAGTAGTCCATTGTCTTTATTTATAAATATACATATATGTATATTTTAAAGAGAAATTCTTGCTATAGGGCACGTGTGCTTGCTGGAAAGACAGAGAGAGACAGAGAGACAGAAAGTGAGAAATCATTGCCCAATGGGGGATGACCACACCACAATCTCTTCTCCTCCATTCTCCTTTCAGGATTTGGGCATGCATGCATATGTACCTGGCATGAGTTAAAAGCCACCAGGTTCAGGGATTTGAACTATGGTTGACAAGGTGGGAGTCCAGTGATGTAACTGTTATGCCACCATCTCAGGAAAATTGCCAGAAATTTTACTGTATTGAGAATCTAGGGTATTTGCTTCCCCTACACCACATGTAAATTATTGTATTTCTTGTTTTGTTTTTGTCACTGGAGAGCTATACCAGAGACAGTATATTGGGTTTGTCTTTCCTAATACACACTATACCCTATGTGCCGAAATATACCCTATAGGTATCGATAGAGTGTCTCCCCTAAGATTTCATGCATGGGTTCCCTCAGCGGCCAACTTCCGGGAGCTACCAGGGGTACCACTGGACGATGTTAAGGATGACTGTTTTTACTTATGCATCTACTGCTGACCTATTTTCTAAGATAAAGCATGCTTGTATGCTATGAGTAGGGTCATTATTTAACTCATAAATGAAAAAAAAAATTCAGAGAAAAAAGGCAAAACTAAGAAAATAAAATTTCTGGAAGCAATATAGCATGCTTCCGAGGCCCCAAAGGTAAACCACCATCTGAACAAGAAGGGTACGACACTGAGTGGAATGAGGTCCATGTTTTCTAAAACCAAGTTAGTGTCTGGCCTTATTCACCCCTGTATCAGCAGGACCTGAACTACTAAACACACTCAGCACACATTACGTAAGTACATAAGCAGAAAACATTCATCTTTGTTGGAAATTAAAGTATATGGATTTCAACACAAAGCAGTGGTTCTCCATCAAGGTTGACTTTAAATATTCTCAACTGGAACTTTTGGAAATGTCTGGGGAAACTTTGGAGTGGCACTGCTGGAACCTACTGGGAGAATCAGAGAAGTTCCTAAAATCCTTCAGCCCCTGGACCAGCCCTCACGAGAAAGAATTCCCTGGCCCCAAATGCCAACAGGATGGAAGTTGAGAAGATCTGTCCTACAGAGAAGTGACAAAACATCATTTTTGAGGCCAGCAAGTGGTGTAGTTGATAAGGCAACTGGACTCCCACACTGCTGACTGTGGTTCAAATTCTGGACCCTGCAGCATGAAAATCACTCCTTGTGCATATGCATGCATGCTCAAAATCCCGAGAGGAGAATGGCGGAGAAGAGACTGCAGTGTGGCCATCCTCTACGTTAATAAGTGATTTTTCTCACTTTCTGTGTTTCTGTCTCTCTCTATCTCTGTCTCTCTCTCTGGCAAGCATAAACACCCTATGGCAAAAAAAAATCATTTTCAAAAAAGGGTAAAAGGGTATAAAAATCATGATCCTTATATATAAACCTTATGTAGTTATAAATATATAGATATCTATCTTTTATAGATATAGCTATCTTATATAAATATAAAAAGAGTAAAATCATGATTCTTAAATGGATATAAAAATGACTATGTCTTAAAGAATCCGTTTGAGCTGGTCGATGAAAGAATCGAACAGATGTAACTGGTCTAAAAGAAAATACACAGAACAGAATAAGTACAGATGAGCAAATCGAAGTAAATGTAGAAATGGAGGCAAAACCATCTGTTCTATAGGATGGGGAGATAATTCAGTTAAATTTCTGCTGGAGAAGTGGAGGTTATCCACAATTTATAGAATTACAAAAGCATTCCCATTGAATCGGAATAAAGGAATATGGAAGGGTGTGCTATACGTGGACAAGAAACAATTTTCCACTAAATTCACCCTTTTTTTCCCCTAAAGAAAGAGGGATAAGGGCCAGTAGGAAAACACTAATCTCTATGAAGGTACCTTCCATATGAAGGCTTTGGTTCCCACCCGGACATCTTCCCTACATGGGGCCATCATGCCTGTGAACAGGGGTGGGCTGAGGCTGCGGTCAGACTGCAGTTTCAAGACCCTGTTGGGGGTGCTGTCTCTGCCTCGTTTCTCTCTCTCTGTCTCTCTCATTCATAATAAAAATAAATCATAAACTTTCTTTTTTTAAAGGAGAGAGAGTAGAGATGCTGGTCACCATTAAATGTTACCATTGACGAAGTATATTCTAGTGACTTCATGGTAGTATTCACCAAACAATAGTTTTAGTCAGCATATAAACAATATTTTTATTGACCAGATATCCCAAATTAGGTCATTATAATTCAAGGAGCTGCTCAAGTTTATCATCCTTTTCTGGAAGATGTACATCTAAAACTAATTCCTTTAAGTGGATTTTCTTCTTCCTATCTCCATTACAACAACATGTAAGCTCAAGCAGAAGGTATTGCTTAGAAGAGAGAAACAGAAAGATCCATGGGGATACACTGTCTTTGTCTAGGTACCAAAAGTAGAGTCAAATGTTTTGTCTTTTAAAATGGACTTTATGGGAGAGGATACCCTTCTTATAGCATAGCCATGAGGACAGTATGACAGCTCGTAATAATCTATAGAGAGGACAAAGCAATGATTCATAGAGAACCACAGGCCTGGAAATAATGATCGGACAAAGCAATGATTCATAGAGAACCACAGGTCTGGAAATGATTGAAACAATAAGATTAAAAGAGGCGACTTAGAACGTCCAACATGGGCCCCTGAGGAAGCACGGATAATTCGATTTCATATAAATCACTTACGATATTTAATGGCTAACCAGCTTAACATCATTTACGTGGGAACTGTTTCACCAAGGCTGGTCAAGAGTCCATTGTACTCCAGATGTTAAATTCCTTTAGCTTCCTAACAGTTCATCTGGTTAAATATAAAAATAGTATTTCCGGTCAATGAGATAAAATGTGCTCACTTCACTAAATTTGAAAAAAAGAAGTAAAATATGTATGAATAAAACTCTTCAAGCTTAAGATAATCTTTTCTATTTAATCATCTAGTAGAAATAAAAACTTTGAGTAGAATTCAAATAAAATAAATTTAGAATTTTTTTTTAAGATTTTTTTTTTTTCCCATAGGTCTTTCTAGAGAGAGACAAAGTGAGGAATCATCCCTAAGGGCAATGGCCATACTACAATCCCTTCCTCCATATTCTGCTCTAGAGATTTTGGGCAAGCACACACACATGTGCCCTGCATGTTTTTCAAGCTACCCAGTCTGGGGACTCAAACTACACAGTTGGTCATGTGGGATCCAATGCCTTAACCACCACATTACCTGCTGGCCTGGTTGATCTTCTCTTTTTTTTTTTTTTTTTTTTTTTGAGAGGTTTTTGTTTTGGGGATTTTAAAGCCACTGGATCCAGGACTTGAACCATGGTCGGCCATGTGGGAATTTAGCAATGTAATCGCTATGCCCTCTGCTGGTCCCAATCTTCATTTTTCAAAAGTCATCTTTCTTATTCTTTTTAATTGAAATCTTAAAAGATATTTTTTACCTGGATTTCAGAATGGCAGAGCTACAAAACAATCAAAATTGAAAATACTTAAGTGTTTAAAAACTGGGCTCAATGTAATAAATTATATCTGAATTTGACTGGGTAAAGAAACAGGAGTTACATGAACCAAAGAGCAAGGTTTGGAGAAGACAAACCCAGTGGATACCAGCCAGGCTTACTGAAAGTTTCTTTTACTAAGTCTGAGTCCCATGAACTCATGGTCATCACTAATTTGAAATTTAATCAGTTGAATTCTATTATCACTCTGTTGTCATCTCTCAATTACTCGAGAGTATGACGTCTCACTTGTAACTAGTGGTAACACAGAGCGAAGATAAATTGTTCATAGTAGCCGTGAGTGTGTGCTTTCAGTGAGGGATAAATTACAGGGTATTCTATTTCCTTAAATGATTACTCTGGCATTAATCAAAATAAAATCTGATTAGCAAATTAAAAATTTGATTAGCTTTTTGCAGGCTGGAACAAAACATGAATCAAAGATCAGCAGTAGGGCATCACTAGTCCTCTACTTCAGCCAACACCTGCACACTGAGAACGGGGAGATAATGGCTGTTAGCACATGAGAGTTGGAGAGCCCTTTGATTGCTACCCAACCTTTCTTGTTCTACTTTAATCAAGATAATCTACAGGGCACAATGATTCTTTGACACTGATGCTGCATTTATCAAAGTAAGATTAAGGCGTTCTTAAGACACTTTGCTAAGGCTAAAACACACCCCCGTGTCTTACTCTTCCAATCCTGGACTGTAGGCTTTGCTTTCCGTTGCAAAAACCCAAAAGCCAGATGAGTATTTTATCTAAGAAAATACCGTATTTCAAATTTGTGACATGAATATTTGGAATTCAGAAAAGACAATAATATTATTTTCATTGAGTTAAATAAGCAATGATGGGCAGGCCAACAGTGCCATGGTATTAAGGCACCTGGATCCCACATGGTTGCTTGCTGGCTGGAGTCCTGGACCCAGCAGCCTGAAAAACATGCTAGGCACATGTCCATGTGTGTACAAAATCCTGAGGGGAGAAATGAAAGAGAAGGTTGTAGCATGAAAACCCTCTTTGGTAGGTGCTTTTTCACTCTTCCCCTTTCGCCCTGCCTCTCCCCGGCAAAGGCATGGCCCCCCGCCCCCAGCAAGTTTTAACAAAGAATTAAAACCAAAAATTTTTCATTAAAAAAAGGCAGAGCTGGTCTCATAGCTTAGTGCTTAAGGGAACCAGATCCCACATGGCCAATTGCAGTTCAAAATCTGGTCCCTGTGATTAGCAAAACACACCACACACCTGTGTGTGCATCCAAAATTCCAATGGAAAGAAAAAATGAAGAAGAGTGGATTGCTGCATGGCCATCTCCCATTGAGAGGAGCTCTCTCCTCCTCTGTCTCTGTCTCTCTCGGGCAAATGCATATGCTCTCTGGCAATTTCTTTAAAAACAGGCAAAAAATGGCAGAAATATCGTATTTCACATTTGGTGATGTCAAAAGACTTCATGGCAAAACCCCAAAGTAGACGACTCGCAGTACATTTCTTCTAAGAATGAGAATTGAAACAGGGACAGTCATCAGAGGCATTGGGACAAAAATGAAAATTTCTTCTTCACCATGCATGAATTTGGGTTTGTTTTGAGATGCTCATTTCAGACCTTCTGGAATGTCAGTGGAGGAAAAAGTAGCATCCAGTCCTCAGTGTGAAAGTTCACCATTTAAATGAGGAAGACTCATCCTCCCAAAAGCCTGACTTTTTATTGCCACTGTACAATAGAATTTATGACAGCCACTCTTTATGTATTCGGTAAATGCTCTGACAATGCACTCATTGGCACAGTAATCTCACAGAGATGTAGAAGAGTTTAACAGAAGTGGCCCTTGACTAAGAGTCATAAATCCCACATACCAGACCCAGTTCTAAGAACCCATTGGCCAGAGAAGCTCAGAAAAGGCACTGAAAGGTATGAACATAAGCTTCATATTTGAAAACTGATGATGACAACACAGTCCCTGTTTTATCCCTGTGATACTTTATGGATGAAATGGAAAACTGCATTTGGAACATGGCACAGAAATCACACTAATGACAAGAGTTTGCCTAATCATTGCATGCAGCTCACCATTGGCTACACAAATAGCCCAAAATTATTTGCAGCACCATTTTGTTGTTCACTAAACCAAAGTTCTGGCTTTTGCTGCTTATGGAAAGCACTCTTCGGGAGAGCGGATGGATTCACATGTAACAGTTTAAAGATGTGGCGAGAACGAAATAGAGACTGGAATCAAGCAGTAAAGGGTAAAATAGTCTCCATTTCTATTTCAGTTTCTGTACCTGGAAATAGAGCTTATTAATACAATTGTGAGACATACCAAGAGACTCAGTTATTTTAACTAGAAATATTTACTCAGTATCTTATTTTACATGGGACGTCATCGAGAAAAGAAAATGCAAGCCCTAATTATTTAAACACAATGTCACATTTCCTTCCTTTGCATTTGTGCATTTATCTGTGCTCATTTCTTTCTGTTCTCACGAAGAATGAGACAACTCAGCACCCTAATTCTAAGCAACGTATTTAACTCTTTTCATGCCAAAACTCTCTTAACGCCTTCCAAAAAGCAGCAGAACATAAAATGAAGACAGAGTGAGGGGGAAGCAGGGTATGTGAAGACAGCAAGTTATTGCTGGTGAGAGCAGAAGAAGGGCTGTGGGTTCAAGAGCAGAAGCAAGGAAGAAATGAACTTTTTAAAAAAGAGGTGGGGTGGAGGTTGACAACACAGAGATCAGGTTAACTCGGAGAAGCTAAGCCTAGAAGAATCTCTGGACATAACCCATATATCCTTTCACAGAGTGCCAGGATCTGACTGCATCCTAGAAAACTGTAGCTAGAGGTAACAGATTAATTCAGACAGGCCCTGAATAGCTCACAAATAATAAAATCATCAAATTCAATAAAGCAGGGCATGGATCAGCAGGTGGTGAAGGCACTGGATTCCCATGTGGCCAACCATGGTTTAAGTGCTGGACCTGGTAGCTTAAAAAATCACACCAGGCATGCGTACATGCATGTCCCCAATTCTTTTTTCTTTTCCTTTTTTATTATTTATACATTCAATCGCTATACATCATTTAGATTGTAAAGAGACTTTACCCAGCATGATATATACCTCAGTCCAGCTGAGAATACTATACACATCCTCATCAGATAATAACAGATAATAAACTGTATCTATGTCCCACAAATATCTTACCTCTCTTATTTTTTTCCCAAATTTTCTTTCCTGTACTCCTCCCCTCCCACTCTCTCCTTCCACTTTGTCTCCAGTGTCTGTAAAAATCTTCAATGTTTTTATGTCCTCCAGTCTTTCAGTCTCTACCATATAGTGCAGACAGTTGGTGTATGTTAAGTGGAGAAATACAATGTCTCTCTTTCATAGCCTGACTTGCTTCACTCAGCAGTAAATCTTCCATGCCCAAAATTCTGAGATGAGAACGGAGGAGAAGGGATTGTGCCGGGCTCTCCCTTATGGGGAAGAGTGGTGAGAGTTATTTCTCTCTTTTTCTCTCTCTCTCTGTCTCTCTCTGGCAAGCACACACACCTTATGGCAAAAACATTCAAAAAAAAAAAAAAACCCTAAACAGAGAAGAGCAAGAAAGCAAGACAAAAATAATTACATATTGAATAATAAATCAAATTAAGGTAGCAAAACTTTACTATGTTCTTAGCAAATTCTAGAAATGCAATAGTAAAAAAAATGGACTGGCCTCTCAGTCTTACGGAACTTATAATTTCATCAGAAATAAAAGTATTAATATTACTATAGATTTGTTTATGAATTGTATTGTGATGATAATAGCAGGCTCTGATGAAATTATAGGAGAGCAAATTTTAGATTTGTAGTTCAGGTTATGTTTTTAAAAAGAAGTGGCATTTCAACTGAATCTCTCTCTCTCTCTCTTTCTCTCTTTTTGCTTATTTATTTATTTTTCCCTGCTACAGAGCATGCATACTGGCGAGAGAGACAGAGAGGAAGTAAGAAATAGCCCTCCAGGGGGGATGACCATGCCACAATGCCTTCTCACCAATTCTCTTGAAATTTTGGGCACATGTGCATGCGTGCCCAGCATCAGTTTCAAGCTGCCAGGTCTGGGACTTGAACTACAGTCGACCACGTGGGAGTCCAGGGACATAACCATTATTCAATCTGCTGGCCCCTATGTCAGCTGGATCTTAAAGGATGGTTAAGTACTAATGCTAGATGCATGAGAATGTTCAAGGCATGTGGGAGAGCACTAATATGAATAAAGGGTTAGTGTATTTAAAGAACAGTGTACATAAAGTAGAAAAAATGAGTAGTCATTCCTTTATTTTCTTTTAATGTTTAAGAGATTTTTGCTATAGGTTCCATGCACTTGCCAGAGAGAGAGAGAGAGACAGAAAGTGAGAAATCACCTCCTGAAGTGATGACCACATTGCAATCCCTTCCCCTCCATTCTCTTCCTGGGATCTTGGGCATGCATACACATGTACCAGGAATGAGTTTAAAGCCACTAGGTTTGGTACTCAAACTACAGTCGACCATATATGTCCAGCAACATAACCACCATGCCATCTGCTGGTTCCTCTAAAATATTTTTAATATTTAATCCACACCTCCTCCAGAAAGCCTTCCTGATTTCTTCTAGCGTGGTTGGATGCCCTTCTCTGTTCTTTCTAATACTATGTGTCTCTCATCATTGCACTCACTAGATTTGGTGAAAATGTCCTGACAAGACGTTTCAGCACCGCATCGCTGGGTTACTTACAGCAGAACACGTTCCATCTTTGTTGACAACCAATATGGCTTACAACAGTATCAAAACCATAGACACTCCATAAACTAGTATTGAATAGAAAAAAATTAACGCACTTATAATGTAGTCATGAAGCATACAACTGTCAATTCAAAAAGCACACAGTCACACAAAATTAACAAAGCTTCTCATTGTACACTGTCCCGTGTGTGTCATGGTGGCCATATGAACGTATTTCTAAATATGAAGCCAGCATTTTCTCATTTACAAACGACTAGGTCAGAGCCTGGGTTACTGATTATTGAGCAACCTGAACCCGGTAGAAGGGTTTGATTTCTTTTTCCTCCCTTCATTTCATTTTGTTTTTCTCTGAAATCATGCTTTGTTCACTCTCCTATTCTATACCCTAAAATGACCTTGGGCAGTACCAGTGATTCTCCAAAACTAGAAGAATAACTCAGTTCAGTTCATCCAGTTTAAACTTCGGTCTCATACCCAATTCATTGCTTTCATTCTCCTCTTCACTCCTGCACCAGCCAACCCCCTGTCTAGGGCCAAAGGCTGGAGAATTCAAATCTGTGCTCACCTATTTTCCTGCCCAGCATCTTTGCTTCTCTTCTGGTTCTTTCTTTCAGGAGCTTGAAAAAAGGATGGGATGAAATCGACAAAATTCATTTCACTAACAGATGTGATTGTAATCTTCTCTTTGTTAACAATTCCCCATCTTGGGCCAGGATTGAAACGCTGGCTGTCCTGTGGAGTCTGGATTCACTGGGAAGCCTGCAGAGCCCTCTCCTCTGCACCGAGCAAAGAAAATGGGATGGGTTGCCAGTTCCTAAATGCTGCCGCCAGTTCCCTCCTGCACTGGGATTTCCCACGGCTTTTCTTTGTTGGGTCCTCTTGTCTGATAGGCAGCCCTATTGGGCAAGTAATTGGAAATACAGACCTGGGTAATTTCTTCTTTCTTTGATGTTCTCTTACTGCACACAAACGTGCACTCTGCCACAGGAAATGGGAAGCACACAGCTAACTATCCGCTCTGAGATGCTTTCTGGTCTCTTATCTCTTTCCATATTAAATAGGCACAAAACCCAGACCTGCAAGTCTTATGTGTGAACAGGTGTCCAACCAGGGAACACTGTCGTCATCATCCTTTCTTGCCATAATTCATATCCTGATTGGTGAGAGCCAGTAGCCAGTATAACTTTTTTTTTTTTTTTAGAGGTTTTTGCTCTAGGGTGCGTGCACTTGCCAGAAAGACAGAGACAGAGAGACAGTAAGAAACCACCCTTCAGGGGGGATGGCCACACTTCAATCCCTTCTCCTCCATTCTCCTCTCGGGATCTTGGGCATACACGCACATATTCCTGGAGTGAATTTAAGCCACCAGGTCTGGGACTCGAATTGCGGTTGACTACATGGGAGTCCACCGACATAGCCATTAAGCCAACTGCTGGTCCTCTAATTTGACTTTTAACAAGGAATCATCAGAATCCAAAAAAATAGGTGGTTAAAGTCAGATTCAGAGAGAAAGAAATCTCTTTAACAGGGAGCAAGATGTTTTTCTGAAGTCTGATTTCTTCCTCCTCAAATTAGGGACAACAGTAGCTCCTGCCTCAGATGGTGATTGTAAGCAGCAGCTGACTTCTCGGTAAGTGTGCAGAGCTTACTGCACTCCCGGGCACGGAGTGAGCACTCAATAAACGCCAGTGAATACTGAGTTTTTCTGGATTCTCTGCTTTTAGCAGAATGGTATCATCTTCCTCCTCTTCTCCTCACAAGAAAGGGAGAAAGAAATCTTTGGGTACATTTTCAGAAACTTCTGAACCTCAGACTGTTGTAGATCTTTTGGAAGAAAATACAGAATGATGGTTAAGGTTCCATAATTGGGTCAGAGGCTTCTTTTATAACAAGTCAGGTGGCTCTATTTATTGTGGATGGCTATATGGACATAATTCCAAGACCTTCCTTTCCACTTACTAGAGACAAGGTATCAGAGCTGCTTCACTAGATCCACCAATGCAAAGAAATCTTATTCTTCGAAAGAGTCAATATTATCAATAACACTTAGCAGTATCTCTTAAATTCCCCAGACTTTACGCATAGCAGGCAACAATTAGAATTGTCGACAGAACACAAGGATGGGCAACCCATTAGTCGCGGTGGCAGGTTTAAATTTCAAAGGCACAACTGCAATGGAAAGCGTTTTATACTGCATGTGAAATCAAGAAAAAGCAAGCATGAACCAGCCACACCACTGAACCACGGCCACTTCCCACTTGAGCATTCCTGTCCTCTGAATCACTCACTCGTATGGAAAGAAAGCCGGACAAAATTCACAGTTATAATTTAAGAATGTCAGGGGAGACGAGAAAAACATAAATTTAATACACTATGAAAAAAGGAAATCTTTTCTGAGAGAATGTGGTTTGACAGACCACAATCATTTCAGACAAAAGAATATTTTATTACATTAAAAAGGTCAGGCAGGGGAAAAAATGGTACAGATAATGAATATGAAAGGAACAAAGGAAAACAAAAAAGGGGAGAAAAACGTATAGAATGAATGTTTGCGTTACTGAATAGTAATTGTTGCTGAATAATCCACTGGACACTGGGCTTACACAGACTTAACAGAAAGAAAATAGAATTTTTCAACAATGACTAGAGGTGGTGTTTCCCTAGCAAGACAACTGAATCACCCGTTTGGTTAGAGTAAGATCGGTATTCTTAGAAATGATGTCTTCAGGGGCCAGCAGGTGGTATGGTGGATGAGGAGCTGGACGCGCCCACATGGCTGACTTGCATTTTCACTTTTCCTCTCTCTCTCTATCTCTGGTGAATTAAAAATAATAATAACAATAATTAAAAATGAAATAATTCCTTAAAAATTGGTATGTTCAAATAGATTCTCCACATACTCTCCTCCATCTTTAACTTGATGTATCCAGTTAAAAGTAGACCATTTGACTATTACAAATGACAAGTATTTATTTTCTATTTGGCTGAAAAAGATTGAACATATTTGAAAATCGTGGGTTTGTTTTCTTTGATACTTTTTTCCTCCACTGAGAGATTAAGGATGAAGTAGAAAGAAAATTTCTAATTGTAAAGTGATAACCAAGTTTGCCTTTAGGTAAAGATTGGGTTGGCAATCTATAGGCATTTGCTCTTACTCAACTAACAAAGTGTCCCTAGAATATACCCAATATTAATATTATCATCTAATCCCTAAAAAAGCATTTACTATAAATCTTTTTTTTTAGAATTATTTTATTTAACTTTACGTATTTATTTTGATTTGACCAGAGAGGGGTAGAGTGAGAAAGAGAAAAAGAGAAAGAGAGAAAGTGAGAAAGCAATTCACCAGGTCTGGGACTCAAACCATGGTCAGCCATATGGGAGTCTAGTGCCCTTAACCACCACGCCACCTGTCAGCCCCAGCATTTGCTATAAATCTTACTCCAAATAATATTCTGAACACATAGCAGAAGCTTCAAATAATTGTAGGCTATCTGGTCACTTAGGAACCAACTGTTGGGTTGTTGGGAAAGTCATGACACATTTTTGCATAGAAAAACAGAAAAATATGTCATGACTTTCCCAATGACCTAGGAGATCATAATACCTTCCTGGGGCATTTCTTCTTAAATCCACTTCCTTTGTAAGGGGGTGAGGGAAGAACATGCTGGGAAGGTCTGAAACTGCAGTAGCATACAGGTAGCGGTTCCTCTAATGTCTTCTCATTCAACAGGTTGATTTTTTTAATAGTGCGTAGTGCCCTTTCAGCATTGTTATCAATTACATATAAAGGATGGCAAACATAGCATATGTTTAACCTGAATTGATGGTAATTTTCTTTTTAGTTCATCTTCTCTTTTCCTTTCATATTCCACTTTAGGTAGACCTCAAAACCCAGCCTTCTAGGTTTTTTCTTTTTCACTATCTTTCTACTGTGATAAAATATGAATAGCATAAAATTTACCATTTTGACCATTTTTAAGTGTACAGTTCTGTGGCATTAAGCACATACACATTATTGTATAGCATAACCCCCATCTGTCTCTAGAACTTTTTTTTTTTTTTTTTTGAGAGGTGTTTTGCTATAGGGCACATGCGCTCACCAGAGAGCCAAAAAGACAGTGATACAGAAAGCGAGAAATCACCCCCCAGGGGGGATGGCCACACCACAATCCCTTCTCCTCCATTCTCCTCTCGGGATCCTGGGCATGCACGCACATATTCCTGGAGCGAATTTAAGTCACCGGGTCGGGGACTCAAACCACAGTTGGCTACATGGAAGTGCATTAACAAAGCCATTACGTCAACTGCTGATGCCTCCAGAACTTGTTTTTAAAGGATATTAAGATGATTAAAACAAAATGACTATTCCCAGAAAATTTAAGAATTCCTTTCTATGAATGTTTTTTTAAACAAAATCGTGGGGTGTTTTCATTATGCTTGCATGAGAGTGCATGCATTTATGGGTACAATACACTGCTGTAGAAACAGAATTTGAAAAAAAATCAATGAGTTGATCTTAAAATTAAATGGCCATGCTGCAATCCCTTCTCCTCTATTTCCCCCTCGGGATTTTGGACACACATGTACACATGTCTAGCGTGAGATTTAAGCTACCGGGTCCAGGACCTGAACTGAGGTCAAATACATGACAGTCCAGTGATATAACTATTATATCATCTGCTCGTCTGTGCCTTGTTTTCTTTACAACAGTTAAAGTTATCATATCTCCTCACTGTTTTATTACATTACCAAGGACATCTTGAGGTTTTATATTGTGAGGTTTGTACTCACAAGTATCTTTTCTTTCTTTTACCGCTTCATTTCTACTGAATAATATAATATTATAGATTTAATAAATCAATGATTTTTACATTCTTATAACTGATTCCAATTTTTTATTACTATTGCTCTTCCAACATGCACACTCAGATTTTGATATTTTCTTTGTTTACATATTAGGTTATCGGAAAAGTCATGATGCATTTTTGCATGGAAAAAAATGCATCATGACTTTTCCGACAACCCAATATATATTTATTTCAGTTTTCTTATGTAAAATTGGCTATAACTTTTGTTTTCCTTATTTGTTGCTCTCAGATGGTGCAATAATCGAGCTTTATTTACAAATCCATTGAGAATCGGTTAATCCTCACACAAAACTATCATGTACTATGTGCTCTGTTATTTCCTGGAGGGTATGGACTATTGGAGTTTCTCCTCTTGTAATTTTCATCTCAGTCTTTTTCTTTTAGAGCGGGGTTGAGTTCTCAGTGTTGGTTTCTAAGTGACTCATTCTGCAATATCTCATGTACTTTCTGCTATCTCCATTCACCATTTTTTTCTGACTTCATTATTTTGTGAGTCCTTATATGCTTCTCATTTTTTAAAAAGAGAGCGTATGGGAATCTCATCTTCTTAGTCCTAATATTTGTAGAATATGTTGGTTCTCACTGCTTTAACATATAAAATAAAATGCTGTAATTTCAATCTTTGTATTTTCTTCTCACATTTCTTTGGATTATTTCTCCAAAGTAGTTTGCAATTAGTGTTGCACAAAAGTCTAAGTTTTGGTGTATATGTATGGATAAACAGATTGTAGGGTTTAAACTGTTTTTGTTTTTCTTTGTTGTCAGTTCTTCCTTATAGAGGAGAGCACCTGATTGCCCAGTCCTGGCACTGTGTAGAGACATCATCAGAAAATCTGTAGACCTGTACTTGGAAGGAGCACACCCACATGGGTTACAAATTGGTGAATTTAGAATTAGAATTTCATGTAGCTTTACATGGCTAACTTAAGATTTAAAGACTTCAATAGGTAAGGGAAGTGATTAAGTAAAAATACATAGGGACGTAGAGTTTTATTTTCATAGCAAACATTTGCTTTCTGTATTTGAGAGTTAGAAATTACCAGATATTCTAGAGTCCTAAGCTTTTTTGTTTTTTTATTTGTTTGTTTGTTGTTTGTTTTCAGGGAGTACTTCTACTACTCTCTGCCACCAACACTGCATGTCAGAAAAATCAAGAGATGAATTTAAATAACAGCTGCTATAATAGTCCTGGTTCCAAAACTTTAAACACGTTTTTGTGTTGTCCCTATCCTGGGTTCTTGTTTTTTATCCCCCAGACATGATACCAAGAAGTTGGACAGTGTAAATGTGCAACCACATGATTTATTCTGTTTGTTGATTTCAACAGAGTTACCAGGAGAAGCAGTAACTTAGTAGTACCCAGAAGTTCCCTCAAATGTGTATGCTAAACTTTGCCTTTATAGAGATAGAGATAGAGATATATAGATATAGATATATCTCAGACAACATTCTGTCATCATTTGTCCACTATAACCCCATCATAAAAGCCTTCGTAGAAGCCTCCCGTCTGATCCTAGCTATTATGTTCTTCATTAGTATGTGCCATTATAATTTCATTACCTTGGAGAGCTGGCCCCATTATTAGGGCGCCCAGGAGTTGGAAATATATTGGCAACCTTTGCTACTTTTGATTAAACCCCAGCGATGTCCTTGGTTCACCTCAATCAGTGGTCATATGAATTCTTAATTTGGTCTCTCTCCCACTTTTTGTAAGATTTTAATAAATTATACATCTTCCTTTTAATTTAGAAATGTCAGACATTCTCTTTTGAGCAACTAAACCTGACACTTTTCCCTGAGGCAATACAATAGATTGCTCTCTGGCCAATGTTGTACTCTTTGCCATTGTTCTTTCAAGCTAATTGCTAATAGGGGTACCTAGAGTAACACCCAGGCTCAGGACAAGCTAGGAATAAATTCCACAGTAGACATGCAGACGCCCCTCGACTTCTCATGGAGTTACCTCCCTATAAACCCATCGTAAGTTGAAAATACCATAAGCCACACTGCAATTAAATACAAGAAACTCATCATAAATTGAAAATACTGTAAGTCACACTGCGATTTAATGTAACAGCCTATCAAACCTCCTAGCTCAAGTCTGGTCTACCTTAAACATTCTTGGAACACTTACATTAGCCTACAATTGGGCAAAATCATCTAAAACAAAGCCATTTTTATATACAGTGTTAAATATCTCACATCCCACACAACTTATTGAACACTCTACTAGACATGAAATACAGAATGATTATATGGCTGTCAAAATCCAAAGGATGTTTTCTAGTCAATGTGTTATCATTTTCACACTCACATAAAGTCAAAAAATTTTAATAGGATCCATTGTAAGGGGGGACCATCTATCTAAAGGTCTTCAAAAAAATTCACGGAAAACATGTATTATAGAAAACCCTATGAGTGGATTTCCATTTTTTTTTTTTGCACAAAGATAAATTTGTACTTAACTTCATTTTTCTGTAAATTTTCTGTAGTCCCCACATTCATATACGATGCTACTTATTATCTTTTCCAACAAATGAATACTCTCTGGATATTTTCCCAAGGTGTTCCTTCCACAGCCTTGTCTGCACCTCTCTCTGACCTCCACGTTGGACCAAGGATGGTCTGAAGATCAGCAGAATCAGTATCACCTGACACGTTTCTCCAGATGAAAGTTCCCAGGTCCCCCTCTGGAACTACTAAATTGGAAATTCTGGGCTGGGAGAACCCAGCAGGCTATTCTAAGAATCCCTTGTTTTGGTGAGTGCTAAAGTTCACAAATACTGGTCTACAGTTTGGGCTAGGGTTTCTTCTACTTCCTATGTATTTGTGGGGTTTGTGTTTGTTCGTTTGTTTCCCCACAGATCACCGCACCTACTCGTGTCTCTCTGTTAAATTTCCTTCCTTCACCAGCCTTCAGTATTAACTTGCTCACTTTGTTTTTTTCAAGAGAGAGATTTTTGCTGTAGGGTGTGTGCGCTTGCCAGAGAGACAGGAAATCAGAAATCATCCCCCAGGAGGGATGGCCATGCTGTTTTCCCTTCTTGGGATTTTGGACACACACATACGCACACCCGACATGCTAAAACATTTTAAGCCACTGGGTCCAGGACTTGGACCTCAGTCAACTACATAGGAATGCAGCAATGTAACCACTATGCCACTGCTGGTTCAAATTTTCTCATATTTGTTATCAGTATCCCTCCTGATAAGAAAACTGTTCCTATTCATCTATTCCTTTCTTCATTATTAGGGAACATATATGTTTCTTCTATTCCATTATGATCATAAATGACTAGTTAAATAGATCATCTTGATTGAATTTAAGATTACAAGGCCAGGAAAATCATATAAAAGGAAAACATGAAAAGCAACATCAGAGAGCGAATTTAAACCCTGGTGCTCAGGATTACCAGCTGGGTGTCAATGGTGCACCACTTGAAATCTCAACAGTGAAACAGAAGCTGAAGCAGAATCCTAGCTTGCTGTAAGATTCAAAATAAATAAGACATCAAGACCTAATAGAAATTCAACACAGGCTTTTATTACAGAGTTACTAAACTGTAATGCCTTAATCTGTTACCACTATTGGAGATCCTTTGTGTTTTTAAGACACACTGGATATAGTAATCCAAAGGAGTGAGAAAATGAGATACCTGGTTTCAATGATAAGAGTAGGGAAATAACCATCGATCTCCATCTATCTATGCTCACACTCACACATGTTTCACTGTAGGACCATAATTGGTTTCAAAATGTTTGCCTATGGCCCATTAATTTCTATTATTATTAGTGGGAAAAAAATCTAGTGTTTCTATTAATGGAAAAGTCATCATGCTGATAATAGCAATAACATGTGTTTGGAATTACATACCATAAATAATAATAAATCCTTTCTCTACATTTGAATAATAAAACTGTAAGAATTGGCAGTTCTTCAGAGGCTGGGTAAATCATAATGAAATAGTATTGAAATATTCCCAATATGTTTGAATATAATTCACAACATAAAGGTGACATTCTAGAACAAATTTGAATTTTGATGGAAATATGTAGGACATAGAATATACTAAGTAGCATTCACACGCTAGGGACGGAAACACGAGAACACTGGCCCCGCATGCATCCAAAGACTGCAATCTGGCTCTAGGCGCTCATACGAGACACATCAACTAAAATACAAAAATAAAAGAAGTAAAATAAAATTAAAAAAATAAGTCTTTGCCTAGTAGAACTGGGCATACAGGTATGTAAATGGCTTGAGTCATCACAAAGTTGCAACAGAACAGTCACATAAGGGCATACGATGGGGACCAGCAGAAGGCATAACGGTTATATTGCTGGACTCTCACATGGTCAACTGTGGGTCGAGTACTAGACCTGGCAACTTAAAACTCACAATGGGTGCATGTGTGTGCTTGCCCAAAATCTCAAGAGAATAATGGAGGAGAAGGGACTATGAAATGGCCACCCCCCCCCCCCCCCGGAGCATGATGTCTCACTTTCTGTCTCTCTGTGTGTCTCTGGTGAGCGCATGTGCCCTATAGCAAAAAACAAATTAAAAATTAAAAAAAAAATAAGCCATTTAAATAAAAAAAAAAGATCGATAAGTAGAAACTAACCTAGTAGCCTAGGGCTGGACACATGAAGGGAGCAGCCCTGAACCTTTGGTTGGCAGAAAAACTTGAACATAAACATAAAAGAAATGGACCATCTTTTCATGACTTTATCCTCATATTTCATGGTCTGATCTCTCATGTTGCAGGTTAATATTTAATCATTTTTCATCTAATATTTTCCACTACTCTTTCAGCAACCACTGAAAAGTCATAACCTTGGGAGGATGTGATCGGGAAAAGCAACCAACCCCTACCCCTATGGTCCCTCCCAGTGGAGTTTGCTGATCAAGAGGTATAGAGGCTAATCGTTGAAAAAGACTGACATTGAGCTGATGAAAAAACAGGAGAAAATGCGTAAGAATATTCAAGTTGAAGAAGAAGAAGAAGAAAAGAAAGAGCAAAGTTTCATGACCACCAATGGCGGGCCTACCTAGGATATTTGCAAGGCCCAGGAGAAAAGTACAAATGAAGATCCTCTTACCATATATCTGAATACCTAAACATTCTTTATTTCTTCATATTTTGTACATTTAATCACTGTACATTATTACACTGCACAACATGGTTTTCCCAGCATGAATTGAGTGCATATTAGTTAAGTCAGAGACACTGCCATATACATTATCAACAAATAACTTTTCATGTTTGTGTCTCTTCAATATTTTGCTTTTCCCCAATTTCTTCTCACCCCCTATTTCCCACCCCTTAGTACTCAGCCCCTTCTGCACTGTCATATCTAAATAGAGTCTTAGGTTCTTACTGTGGGCCAGTTTTTAAGTTTTCATGTTCATTGGGTTCTCCAGGAAGAAGCTGAGATGGAGTAAGAATGACAACAGTTTGGGAGGGAAAAGTGGGGACTCTGCCTATGAAAGTTAAAATGGGAGAAGCAGAATTGGGCCGAGAATGGTGTGATGGAGATTTGGCACCTATGAAAGAAAGCTGAACTGGGGAGAGAGCTCGATTGTAATACAGATCCAATGGTCTTGGTTAGGCCAGTGTGGGACCCCAGAGCCAACATCATGTTGGGGACAGAGGGCCAGAGCCTAGGATCCCCACGTCCCAGTGCTGGCTGAAGGCAGACTAGGAAAACCATGGCCTTGGCTTGAACACTGAGGTGATCCTGAGAGCTTCAGCTAGGGGCTCTCAGCTAAATGCTCTCCTGGGTGGACTGCTGTTCTTGAAGGAAGAAGACCTGCAAAGTTCCCACAGAGACCTCCATCTGGACTCTCCCTGTGGTTACTGTGAGTTTCCTCTTCACCTACTGGTCTCAGGTACATGGCTGACTTTTCCCAAGTGCAAAAGTAGAAGTTGCCAGTCCTTCTGAGGCCTTCGGCCACATCTGCTATGTTCTCCATAGGTTAAAGCACCAGAGAGCCAGCCCAGACTCGAGGGGAGGAGAGCACAGGAGCATGTAAGTACTAGGATGTACAGTTCATCTACCACTGCAAGCTTTAACAGCACTACCCTACCATTTTCAAGGTCTAACCCAGGTCTACTATAGAGTCTTCCCCTCCCTCCACTATTATGTTATAGATTACACTTCTGTTAATATTGAACTAGATAACTATTAAAATACATTGTAGTCTCTTTCTTGGAAACTATAATTTCCTACAAACCTAACTGGCCATGTTCAAATTTAGATTTAATGGGTACGGTGCCACAGGAGACTAACTGGTTCTAGTCCCCAGCTCCTGGACTGGCCTGACCAGGATCAAGCCCAGATCCCTCGAGCAGGGCCTATAGCCCGTATGTCTGGATACCCCACAGGACACACTTCCAGTTAGTCTACCTCCTCCACCCTTCCCTTCATCTAAAAAAGGCTTCTTAAATTTTTACTTATTTATTTATTTTGCCATAGGGTGTGGGTACTTGCTGGAGAAATACCGAAAGAGAGGAAAAGTGAGAAGTCACAGCCCCCCTACACCAGGGGGTATAGCCACACTTACAATCCTTTCTCCTCTTGAGATTTTTGGACACACTCGCTCAGCATGTTTTTAAGGTTGCTGGTCCGGGACTCAAACAGCAGAGCTGACTATATAAGATCCAGCGCCTTCACCCTCATGCCACATGCTGCCCCCAACGTCATCTTTTGACCAGATTTCTAGAACAACGTGCCTCTGGGAAGACAGCTTGAAGACAGAGCACACACAAACCCTGGAGGAATTCCAGGATCTGTATCCCCGGTGTACAGTCTGGGACAGGCGTGTACAAGAGCTGGGCAAAGTCCTTGATCCCCAGACTTCTGAGATCACCGGGAGAGGTGAAGGACGTGGCCAGAGGAGACTGCATGGGAGCAAGTCCAGAGCAGAAAGCTCCTTGTCCACATTATACTGGCCAACGGAAGATGCACTATGGAGGGGAGGGGGCAGAAGGTCACCCGATCTCATGTTCCTCTCTTCTCCCTTCTTTTTTTTTTTGGAGAGGTTTTTCGCTATAGGGCGCGTGTGCTCGCCAGACAGACAGAGAGACAGAAAGCGAGAAATCACCCCCCAGAGGGGATGGTCACGCCGCAATCCCTTCTCCTCCAATCTCCTCTCAGGATCTTGGGCACGCACACACACGCGCCCGGCGTGAGTTTTAAGCCACCGGGTCTGGGACACGAACTGCGGTCGACTACGTGGGAGTCCAGCGACATAGCCATTACGCTCACTGCTGGTTCCCTCCCTTCTTTCTTCTCTGAAACAGCATAAGAACCAAACTGAATACATGTGAAGAGAATGTCTGACAACTGGAAGTCTTATATAATATAAAAATGTGTTGAGTCATTGAAAAAGTCGTGATGCATTTTTGTATTGAAAAACACATCATGAATTTTCTGACAACTCGATATGTAAAATATACAAAAACACAAAATGAAGGTTTACTACATTAAAGTATAAAAATATTCCAAATAAAATGAATGGCCATGACTACCTTAGTTTAGATGTACAGGCTACAGAGCTGTATTTAAAATACATATTTAAATGTGTAATGTATTTTTTGTTCATTAATCACAGAAACTGAAAACAAAACAAAACAAAACAAAAAGTCTGTGTATCTAAAAATATTTTCATAGTTTTTTGGGGGGAACAGAGAAAACTGAGTAGTGATAATTACCAACCTATTAAAATTGATCACTTTGGGGAGCAGCAGTTAGCATAACGGTTACGTTGCTGAACTCCCATGTAGTTGACTGTGGTTCGAGTCCCGGACCTGGTGGCTTAAACGCTGGGCATGTGTGTGTGCATGCCCAAGATCCCAAGAGAAGAATGGAGGAGAAGGGATTGTGGCGTGGCCATCCCTCTTTGGGGGGTGATTTCTCACTTTCTGTCTCTCGGTCTCCCTGGCAAGCACACAGGCCCTATAGCAAAAACCTCTCCAATAAACAAATAAATAATAACTAAATAAATAAAATACAACTGATCACTTTGGGAGAAGAGAGCAGTGAAGAGTGCACAGAGAGGGTATTTCTGTGCATCTTCTCACCAGTCTCAATTACTTGACTTAGTAAAACTTCTCCATGCTCAACGTAAGTCAAATAATTTGCAGTTAAAGAAAATGTAAGCTTTTCAAGATAAAACAATCTTTAAAAGATTGTTATGAATTTCAAAAGACAGTAGTCAAAGAGAACAGAGACTTAGGAAAGGTCATCGGATTTGGTGACTTAAAGGTCACTGTGCAACATGCCATTTAAACAGGGCAGTGGAGGGAGAAGGTTGACAGAGACTTAAAGGGACTTGGAGAGGAAGTGGGGGCTGGGAAAGAGAAGCAGGTCTGATGAGCCACGGCCCTCTCTCCTTCTAGCAAGTTCTATCGCCACGGCCCTCTCTCCTTCTAGCAAGTTCTATCAGTGCGTCCGAGGCTGGATTCTGCAGACAGTGCTCTGAGGAAAAATGAGTATGGCTGAAATAAAAAGCAACTGGAAAACACACAGTAAACGATTGTAAAAAACGATCCAGTTTTCATTTTGGAGATTCTATTTCCATAGCATGAGAATGAGAAAAGGCTGAGCAGGAGTAAATTATTTAGCTGTACTTACTACAACGTTTTCCAAGTAGACCTGGGCATAGACCCATGTGTGCACATTTTATTTTCCCACCAACTCACACAGTTACGACCTTATCACATTAGATAACTCTAAAAACAGGGAACTGTAATGTTCTTTGATTACACTTAATTCTAAGAAATGTGATTTGGCTAAGGGCACACGGGCAGAACCCAGGCCTTTTTACGATTAAAACATATTAGAGTTTTCACCAAAATTCAAAGTTTGAGAACTTAAGTCAGGAAGAGACAATCAATAATGAACTGGTATCTTTTCTCGAAGTGCTTTCAGAGTTTACTGGGTCTTCAAAAATTAAAATGGCTTATGGTAACTTTAGTAACCAACAAAATGACCAACATCTCTCCAAGTTTTCTGTGAAAATGATGATCGGTTCTTTCAAAATTATACTTAGTACAAAGATCATAATTTATCATAGGATAAAATAGATGTTTTTAAAACCCAGCAAAAGTTTTTATTTTAAATGGAATATTTAAAATTTTGCCTCTAGCTAAAGAAATATAAAATGTCTTCTAGTCACAATGAAATGGATTATTTTCTTAATTTGTTATTATTATTTTTTAATTTGTTATAGGGCATGTGCACTCACTAGAGATAAAGAGAGACAGAGATGGAGCGAGAGAAGAAAGTGAGAAAGGAAGCTGCTAGGTCTGGGACTCACACTGGTCAGCCAAGTGGGAGTCCAGCACCCTAACCACCATGCTATCTGCTGGCCCCCGGAGCATTTTTACATTCTTAGCTTATAAATTTTATAAATTTTAATCATCAAAAGGTGTGCAATTGGGACCAGCAGTTAGCATAATGGCTATGTCTCTGGACTCCCATATAGTCAACTGCGGTTCGCGTCCCGGACCCGGTGGCTTAAAACTCATGCCAGGCGCGTGTGCATGCGTGCACACAAGATCCCAAGAGCCACCTCCCCTGGGGGGGTGACTTCTCGCTTTCTGCCTCTCTCTCTCTCTCTCTCTCTCTCTCTGTCTGGCGAGCGCACGCGCCCTATAGCAAAAACCTCTCAAATAAATAAATAAATAAGGTGTACAATTTTAATTCATTCTCTAAATTCCAAATTTGTAAAGTGCAAGCTAACTTAACTGTAACTTGGTAAACAAACACAATTGATAAATAGTAATTATTTGACAGTCATTAAGATTTCCTCTACATACCAGAACCACAGTCCCTCAATCCTGTTCCCTTCTTCAGTGATAACAGGGTTGCTGGCATCCCAGGTGGCCAAAGCTGAAGACCACATTCTCTAAACAAGCTCGTTGGCACACACACTGCCTTTCAGTCCATTGGCTTATCTACACCACTGATGGGATGGCCCACCTTGCACCCGTCCTGGGCTTTGCCTCCTGCTCCCACTGGCTCATGATGTAACTATGTGCATCATTTTTCTACAACCGATTGTGATCATTTTTCCTGCTCCCACTGTTCTCCCATGAACGCATGGCCAATTCACAGCAAAGCTATAATTTTCAGGACCCGCTTGTGTGTACAGAATAGTTCATGTCTCTTTCCTTTTCCCTTGTCTCATTCTTATTTAAGTTTATGACTATGTTATCAGCTTGTCTACACATTTAAAGTGATTTTTAAAAACATATTCTAGATAGTGTTTTGTGTTGACTTGTTTCTTATTTTGCCAGAGGCCATGTGTGCTCACCAGAGAGAGAAAGAGAGGGATAGAAAGGGAGAAAGCAACCCCAATGAGGCATGGCCACACTGAAATTCCTTGCCCTCCATTCTGTTAAGATTTGGGGCACACATGCACTTATGCCCAATGTTTTTCAAGCTGCTGCGGCTGAGATTGAAACTGTGCAGTTGGCCGGGTGGGATCTAGACCACAGGGCCAGACCTATGCAATGTTTATCAGCTCTGCTGTCACACAGGGCCCACCAGTTACTACTAAACCACACTGCTATAATTAAAGACAAACTATTGATGCTGTCTTTTTATGTTGTATCGAAATTAATAGATCTTTTTAAATGTGGAGAACCATCACCTCAATTATTTTATTTCCTCCTTTTCAGTGTCTTTTCCCATTACTTCTGCTTCTTTCTTATCATACAGATCGACCAGTAAGATGTCCAATAAAAATGCAAAAAGCAGGATTTTTTTTTTTTTTTGCCTTCTCAAAGCTATACCCGATCATGCCTTTTTCTATTGGATTTGACTTTTTATTAGAAATGTTTGAACCTAACAAACAAGATTGTATCTTATATCCTCACGGATGTATTTTTAAAGTAAAAATCCTTTTGTTCATAATTTATATGCTATGGACTTCAAATTGTGTTTTTTAAAGAGTCTTGAATATATTTTAGCTGACATGGATGTGCAATTTTCTCTTTTGTTTTCTGCTATTAATTTCAATGCTGTAGTAGGATTGTAGAGTACATTAGAAATGTCTTGATGTCCTAGAAAACTTAAAAGAAATAACATTTAGATTCTACCTGAGCCCAGGACTTTAGATGGATAAAACTTTTTCCCTCCCTTGGACAGTGTCTCAATATATCATAATCCTTCTACCTCAGCCTTCCAGCAAGTAGGGATCACAGTTTTATGCTTCCACACCTGGCTTTATTTATTTTTTTAAAGAGATTTTTTGCTATAGGGTGTGTGTGCTCACTAGAGAGATGAAGAGAAAAACAGAGAAAGTAAGCAATCATCCCCAAGGGGAGATGGCCATGTCACAATCCCTTCTCCTCTATTCTCATCTTGGGGTTTGAGGCACACAGGCCTATGTGCCTGGCATGAGTTTCAAGCCTCCAGGTCTGGGACTCAAACCATGGTTTGCCATGTGGGAGTCCAGCACATTAACCACACCACCTGCTGACCCCACATGCCTGGCTCAGACGGAGTCTCTCAGTGCTCTCCAAGTTGGCTGTGAACTTGAAAACGCCTACATCTCAGCCTTGCAGATATTGACAGCTACGATTATAGGCCACTGAGCCCAAGTGGAGGGTGGGCTGGAAACTGGACCCAGTCTTCCCACCTGGCCTTCACTGCTGAGTAGCGGTGTCGAGAAGGACAGGTTACCTCAGTGAGCCTGGAGATTTTTCTTCCATTTTTAATATCCTTTGTGGTTCATAAATGTAATCATGTGCATCATTTTTCTAGCACTAATTTTGATCATTTTTCTTGGAAAATGATTATATAACAAGGTTTCCAACTATATCTTTTAAAAAATTCATATTTATGGCTACAATCATTTTCTTCAGGCTTTTACGGAATACTTCGCATTTTCTCCCTCTATGTGACCAGGCATGTAGTTCTGATTTTTAAGTAGCCAGAGATTTTCTTTATCAGTGTCACTCTGTACATTTCAATTAATGTGTCCTTTAATAAAGTGCTTTATTTTAGTAAAATCATCAATTCTTTTGTTACTTTTTTATGAATAAAGCTCTGAGTAAAGTATTATTTCTCTTTTTTAATAGTGTCAATTTTGCTCACTCCTTCCAACAAGAACTTCCGTTTTACTTCTTAATGTTTAATCTCCAGATATTTGTTATCTCAACCATGTCTGTTTTAATCTCAGCTTTCAGCTTAGGTAGCGTCTCTTAATCGGTTTTATCACTTCATTCTTCATAATCTTTTTATTCATGATTTACTGGTTTATTCGATTTCACTGAGAACACTGAGCGAATGATTTCTAAATGTGTATCCAATTCTATTTGTTTTCTCCTAAACTATGTCATCATTTACCTGCTACTAGAGTGGATGCTACCCTTCTTGTTGTTTCAGATTGTTTTCCATAGGTTCCAGGAGTTTGTACTAATCTTTTTTTTTTTTTTTAATTCATTCCACCGCACACGAATCCTGAATTTTAACAGTTCTGAGGGTCACCAGCTCTATCAGTCAGGGTGGGATACAGTAACAGCGACCTCTCCGTGGCTTAACACAGCAAGCGTTGGGACCAGCAGTTAGCAGAATGGCTATGTTGCTGAACTCCCATGTTGTCGACCACAGTTTGAGTCCCGTACCCGGTGGCTTAAACTCATGCCGGGCGTGTGTGCGTGTGCCCAAGATCCCAAGAGGAGAACAGAGGAGAAGGGAGGGCAGCCTGTGGCCATCCCCCCTGGGAGGTGATTTCTTGCTTTCTGTCTCTCTGTCTCTGTCTGTCTTCCTGGCGAGTGCATGCACTCTATAGCAAAAGCCTCTTCAAAAACAAACAAACAAACAAACATCAAGTGTGGTCTCTTGCCCGTACTGCATGCTCGCACCACAATCCGTTCTAGGCTCTGCATCAGGACAGCTTCACTCAGCATCCTGGGCTGGTGAGTCTCCCCCTCCTGGAACATTTCCAGTTGTTACAGCACAGGAAAGGGTGTGGTGAGAGTCCACACCAGACCTTAGGAACGTGTGCCCAGAAGTGCTGCGTGTCAGGGCAGCTTTTCTTTCAGCGGCTTAAACACATCACATGGTCACACCTAACTTCAAGGAGGCTGAAAAGTACATTTCTAATGCATGCTCTAAGGGTGAAGAACTAGAGCTATCCATGAATGGGGGGCTAGCATGTGCTGTCATGGTGGAGACGCTGGACTCCCACCCCGCATGGCTGGCTGCGGTTCAAGTCCCAGACCCGGTGACTTGAAACTCACACTGGGCACATGTGTGTGCATGTCCAAAATTCCAAGAGGAGAATGAAGGAAAAGGGATTGTAGCATGGCCATCCTTGCTCTGGGGTGTGATTTCTCTCTCTCCCTTTCTCTGTTTGTTTCTGGTGAGTATACACACACTATAGCAAAAATCTTTCTCTAAAAGAGGCAAACAAAACTATCCACGAACAACCAATAATGACTACTGCTAGTGCAGGTGTACTCTCTTAGGTTTTGATACTGTGTTCCTTGTACTGTTGCAGTTCTCTTGAGTCTCAAACTACTAGAGGGAAATTGTCAGCTATAACTTATAGACATGCTATTTAGCACAAGTTTCATAGCTTAGCACTACAGTTTTCTGTGGGCTGAGGAAATCTGGAAATATTTTTTTCTTGCTCCTTTGAGCGACTAGTTGAGAAGCAATATCCAAATTCTTGGGAAAAGTCTGTTATTTGTTCCCTTGTAGACGGAAGGTGAGAAAATGATCGAAGTTTGCCATTACTCTTGTATTTTCTCTTGTCTAATTTGGGTTATTCTGTTTACACGGTGTAGGGAGAGGAGGTGGGTATGGGGATGAATTGCCTATGCTCACCTCATAAAGCAATTTTCATGCATATCAATTTGACAGAGGCATCAGAGAGAAGCCTTATATTCCAGTTTTCTGGCAAATGAAATTTCTAAGTCTCTTATCTATGGATATAAAATGGGATAAATCTTTCTCCTTCTTCTGGTTAAACATCAGTTCTCTTTCCTCAGGATCCGTTGTCCTGTTTCAGCATACGGGGCATAAAGTGGCCTCCACTCGTCCACGGTTGTGCTCTCCACGTTTTCAGTTGCCCACACCGCAGTACAGATATTCCGAGAAAGAGGGAGAGAGCATGCCAGCACAGCCACACGCACCTTTGCTAAAGGTACGGCCATAACTCTGCCATTTCAGTGTTATTATTATTCTCTTAGCATGCCTAATTTAGAAATTAAACTTTAATATATGGACGTGTGTGTAGAAAACACATGTACAGAGAAAAAAAAAGGAGTATGTGGTATTATGCATGGCTTCGGGCATCCTCTGCAAATCTTGAAATGTACCCTTTGTGGAACTGGCAGATGCATAATGGTTATGTCACTGGACTCTCATGTAGTTGATCGCGGTTCAAATCCCAGACCCAGCTTAAAACTCACACTGGGTATATGTGTGTGTCATTCCCAAAATCCTGAGAGAAGACTGGAGGAGAAAGGATTGTGGCCTGGCCATCCTGCTTGGGGAGTAATTTCTCATTTTCTATCTCTCTGTCTCTTTCTGTCTCTCTGGTGAGTACACGTGCCTTATAGGTAAAACCTCTAAAATTTAAAAAAAAGAAATTGTCACGTTTGGGTTCTTTGCCATGGCTTCTCTTTGCTGCCCTGTTTTTCAGAAAATTCCGAGTCTGCCATGAGTTCTCCTTTCGGTAAACTCCAGTCTCTGACTTTCTCCCACGCTCTCTCTGCTGGGCGTCTCACCCATGTCTCTGCCCACTCTCGGCCGTGCCCAGTGAACAAGGAGACATGCTCACGTCTCCCATCTTCAGGAAAAGCCCTACCTCTCCCATCACCGAGTCTCCTTCATTGTTCACTGGGAGTCTTACTGAAATTTGAGGCAAGGATGCGTGCATTCTCTCTTTCTCTAAGAAAAAAAAAAAAAAGATAATTGGAGCCAGCAGGAGATGTGGTGGTTAAGGCACTGGACTGTCACATGGCCGACCATGGTTCAAGTCCTGGACCTGGTGGCTTGAATAATCACACCAAGGGCATGTGCATGCATGCCTAAAATCCCAGAGGAGAAGGGATTGCAGCTTGGCCTTCCCCCCGGGGAGTGATTTCTCTTTTCCTCTCCCTGTCTCTATCTCTGGCAGGCCCACACGCCCTATGGCACACACAAAAACAAACAAAAACCCAGAAAAAAACAGATTATATTGACCAGCAGGTGGTGTGATGGTAAAGGCGCTGGATCCCACATTGCTGATTCAATGGTTCAAGTCCCAGACTGGTGACCTGAAAAAACACAACAGGCACGTGTGTGGTGTGCCAAAAATCCTGGCAGGAAATGGGAAAGAAGGGACTGTGGTGTGGCCATCCATCCGGAGGGATTTCTCACTTTCTCTCTCTCTCTCTTTCTCTGTCCAGTGAGCACATGTGCCCAATGGGAAATATTTAAAAAGAAAATGAAAATCTAAAAAAAAAAAAAAAAGAAAGAAAAAGATAAGCAATTATCGTGTTATTATAACATTTTTGTTTTGAGAATGTTTTCTTTAAATAATTTATTAAGCAAAGATGATAAACTATGCTGTTAGTGTTCTGAGATTTATTTGAAGAAATCATGGAATTTAGATGAGGAAAGGAAAAAGCGATTTTTCTTTTTTAATGATAAAATTCCACTCAGAAAGATGAGCAGTAAGCAGTAAACCAAAGAATAAAATGTAACTTGGAGGAAATTATTTTCTAATATAATAATTATTCCGGCACTTTTGGCACTTAAAAGTAGATTTTTCTTTTGGCTTTAAATACTGTCTACTCTTTTGCAAGCTATAGTCACTCTACCTGAGAAAGCCCTTTAATTACAATTTCAGTGTTTTAACTGCTCTAGTTTATGCTCTGTCTTTCTGGCCTGAAAGGGAACGAAGCTTTCCAGAGGTCTAAAATAGAGCGTGGAATTTGATGATAGTTTCTTAAAAATTTTACATGACTAGTTCAAAAATTAAGGGTAATTTGAATTTTATTTGACTTTAAAGAGCCTCATTTATCTTTTAAAATTTTCCCCTTGGAAACTGATTCTAAGTGTGATGACATCACTAACCTTTTCTGTGGATAAGTGGGGCTGCTTGTTTGCATATAAGTTTATGTGATTTGCCTTAAAGCTTGCATAATTTAGATTACCTTAAGAAAGCAAGCTGTTTTTTGTTTTGTTTTAAGCAGAGAGGATAAATCCTAGGTATATTAAAATTATGATAGTTTTAAACAAACAGGTAAATAAATATCTTATCTTTTACTACTAGGTCAATACACACGCGTGCGCACACACACATACCTATCCCATAAGAAGCTAAGGAATATCCCATAGTCTGTTTGTGTTAGAATTTCCTCAAAATACCAAATACTTTCCAAACACGTGGTTGGATAAATCACATGTATACAGACAGGCACATATACAAACACACACATAGTACTTAGGTATCCTCCAAATTATCATATCTCCGATTCTTATCTCCTGACGGATGGCTTTTAATCATCACTGTCATGAAAGTTTCCAAAATCAACATCTGTAGTCCGATAGCTTTCTCAAATTTCAATTCTGTGATTTCAAAATCTGCAATATTGGGACTAGCAGATGGTGTAATGGTTACATCACTGAACTCAGATGTAGCTGACCATGGTTCGAGTTCTGGACTCAGCAGCTTAAAAACAATCAAAAACAAAACAAACAAACAAAAACAACTCATGCTGGGCATCTATATGTGTGTGCCCAAATTCTGAGAGGAGAATGGAGGAGAAGGGATTGTGGCATGGCCATTCCCCAGGGGGTAACTTCTCACTTTCTATCTCTCTGGAAAGCACACACACCCTATCACAAAAATATCTTTAAAAAAAAGGAAAATCAAAATCAAAAGCTGCAATTCTAGTTTAAAGTCTTTATTGTGGAATTCGGCGCTTTCTGCATTATGACTCCAATCTCCTATTCCAGACCAATCTGTATTCTTCTCCTCCTTGCTCTGCCTGTCCCGATTAAGCTAACCCTTTCTCAAACAACTCCCTGTTGTCCCACATCACAAAAACTTTTCTCAGGTAATTCCTGTTGTCTCTGCTGCTCTTTCAGGACTCAGCTCAACTGCACAGAAACCTTGGGTCCATTCCCTACCGTTTAGACCTTAGTCCACAGAGGAGGAAAAGAGGTTCAGTTCCTTTATACGACCTTCACATTAAATCCGCTCTACTGAGCCACTACTGGGACATCATCTTACCTCCTCGGTACCCTGGTGCGTGAGTATACGGGACTTCTGGGAATACATCAGGCAGCCTTGCATTTATTTCTGATGTGTTTTCCCTTATTTGGAAACGGCTCTTCTGAAATGCATTATCTAGTATTCAGTTCATTATCTTTATACCTAAATCTGCTGTTCTTTTGTTTCTATAAATGCAGGAGACCTGATCTACCCAGAAAGCTAGTTACTTCTCCCCTAGCCCCAGACCAGCCTATTAGTGAATCTCATCTCTCCCATCTCTCCTAGTTTCCGTTACTCTTACGCTCACTCAGTTGACCTGGCAGCCATACCAGAATAGGGGACACACCAAGGGTGTCCCTTGAGTGTAACTTCTATTCCCTCACCTGGCTGGAACAGCATCTTCCTCATTGGCCACAGCATCACCACCCTTCCCATGTGGCAGAAATCTGAATGGAGCCCGAAAAACACAGGATATGAAGTTAACCAGCCTTGGTAAGTTGGATATATCAACTTAAAATGCCACACAGACACACACATATAGCATGAGTTTTAAGCCACTGGGTCCAAGACTCCAACCATGGTCAACTACATGGGAGTCCAGTGACATAACCATTATGCCATCTGCTGTTCCCAAAACATGGCAATTTTAACAATGACTTACAATATTACCATGAAGATTATGAATTTTCATTTTTCATGTCAGGTTCCAATTTTCTTTCAACCACAGGACAAATAAATACAGCCAAAATCCTTCTGCAGAGTGTAAATTAATACATCTTAAAAGTGAGCTTCATAATTTAGAGAAAGTTTTTCCTAACTGCAAACTGATTAATCCTTGCATCGCTTCTGCAATAAAATGGGAGGTTAACAGGGTAATTCTTCCATTTTCTGCGCTTGTATTAAAATACCACCAGAAAAGAAATCAGAACCCAGAAAACCACACTGTGCAGCTCTAAGAGGGCCAAGATGTTCCACTAACGGATCTGAAACAGAAAAGGAAAAGCAGCTTCTGTGTTACTCTCCAGGTTAGTCACCATTGGGAAGAAGTGCAGTCAAACACGCAAGCGAAGAAGATATTTGCCCTTTCATAAGATAAGGCAGCACCATCTTCAATTCTCCCCTGCAGCTGCTCTGACTTTAAGTAAAAATGAGATGTTGCTTGTAATTATTTACTTATCTCTGCCCTGTACATTTAAAACTTTAATTATTCATGCGGTAATCCTTCCTATAATAAAGCATTCAAAGGAAGAGGAGAGTAAGTATAAATAAAACACTTCTTGAATTTAAGAAGGCATGACCTTGTCCCAGTTTCTCACTTCTAAAGGTGAAAATAAAGACATGGAGCTATTTTAAGTCCAGGTTATGCATAGGAAAAGTGTTGCTATGATTATAAAGTCCAAGATGTGTGCTATCCAAGTGCTGAAATGGATAAGAAATGTTTAAATGTAAAAGGCTCCCAGATTAATTGTAGCCAGGTCTAGAGCAAAATTAAAATGAATTTGGGTAGCTGTTTTATTTTTACGCACCTAAAAGGTCAGTGTTAACGGTACACAAGTCTGCTGATCAAACTCACTTTTGAATGATGACGTGCTTTTCGTAAACTCCAGGGCTAGTCGCTCTTTTTGGAAACGGCATTGTGTCTGTCTTCTCTATAACTGGACAATCTATGTTAGTCTTTCAAAGGTTACTCTTGGGCTGACTCCATAGCACAATGAATAAGCAACGTTCATTAAGCGCCAGATCCCACATGGTCAATGTGGTTTGAGTCCCAGTCCCAGTGACTTGAAAAACACACTATGGGTGTGTGTGTGTGTGAGTGTGTACATCCTCCATCATGATGGGATGGAAGAACAGAGGGAAAATGGCTTACAATGTGACCACTCTCCGTTGGAGGTGTCTTCTTTCTCCCTCCCCAGCCTCCCTCTGGTAAATGAATGTACTCTCTGGAGTATATTCATACTCGGTGTTTTCAAAAGTCGCTCTTTCCACATTTCAACTTCCCCTCTGTTCTGCTTTCCATCTTGGACTTTATTGTTCTGAACTTGCCTCGATCTCCAAGAGAAAAAGGTAGCAATGGCTAGGAGAGGGGAATTTTGTGTCGTGTCCAGGAGGAACAGACATGTCAAACCCCCAAATAAGTGGAAGAAAACCTGCTAATTCTAAAAAAAAAAAAAAAAAAAAAAAAAAAGGCAAGCCTTGGAGGATTGATTGGTGTCCTGCTGTCCTGCTCAAGGAATAAAACAGTACTTCAGTTGGGAGGTTAAAGTGACTTGCGATGGGACAACGGTCGATCCAATGAGAGAGAAACCCTCACAGAAGCTCTGCTAGCCTGGACGTTACACAACACTAAACACGGGATCCTATTTGTTTTCACAGTACTCGACTGCTTCGTCATCACTGAGTAATTTGGTGAAGCTATACTACGTAAGTTAAACGTAGACCGCAGACATCATTTTCTAGATTTATGATTAGACTTCACAAACGATTAGTATAAACAAAAGAAAGAAATTTAATTTCTCTGAGCTCTTTTCTTACGAGCAAAACAGAAAAATTCCCCTTTCCTGATGGCTGTGAGAATGACATGAGCTATAGCGAAGAGTCTAGCACGTGACATGTGACTCTGACCTGCTAACTCCCCTCACGATGACATAACCAAAACCTTTGAGAACGTAATTTACTGCCTAATAGTCTGAAGATACACTATTTTTGATTCATTACCAATTTCTGAACATTACTCTATTTCCCAGTTTTCACTGCTATAAATATTACTGCGATAAACCCCACAGGTGCGTTGCTGATTAGTTGCTTAAGGCAAATTTCTAGAAGTAAAATGATTGAGTCAAATAAATAAATATCTTTAAATATTTTGATATGTGCTGTTAAATTGCTTCTTAGTAAGGAAAATGAAGTTAAACTTCTGCCAGTCATGTATATTTCTCATCTAGCCAGTAGAAACATCTTCTTTAATGTTTTCAAAACCTGCAAGTAAAAATGCCATGCGTTCTCATGTGTAGAACTTGAATGATCAGTGAAGATCAACAATTCTTTGGTAATTTTATTTCCCATTTTTACATTATTGTATAATATTGTTCAGTCACTTTTAATTAATGTTTATCTGATTTATTTGTCAGTACAATTAAATTTGTAATTTGCCAGAGGGGGCATGCACTCACTAGAGAGAGAGAGAGAGGAAGAGACAGAGAGGGAACGTAGTCCCTATGGGGAATGGTCATGACAAAATCCCATCTCCTCCATTTCCCCCTCCTCCTGAGATTTTGGTCATGCGCACACATGGGTCTGACGTTCTTTTCAAGCCCCTGGGTCTAGGACTCCAGCCTTAGAGTCAGTCATGTGGATCCAGCCACCTTAGCCACCACGCCACCAGCCGACCCACAAGTACAAATATTTTTTTCTTTATTCATGATAGAACACATGTGTGCACATGAGAGAGAGAGAGGCAGACACACCCTCCACAGAGTTTGGTTTTGCCGTGACACCCTTCCTGCAGCCTTTGGCCAGTGGGATCTTGGGCACTCATGTGTGTCCAGCGTGTTTCATGCTGAAGCTTTTAATGTCGAGTTGTTAGGGGCCCAGCTGTGGGGTGGGGGCAGTAGAGGAGCTATAATGTAACGCTGGAAGCCACCTGGGAAGGAGCTAGGTTCACATCCTGGGTCTGCCCGAACCCCTGGGCACCACCCTTGGTACATTGGTAACACTGGCTGGCCTCAGGGCTGAGAGGAAGCTCTCAGTGTGAAGATACTGATGAGGGTGACTCCCTTTCTCCTTCTCTTAAAGGACATAAAAGCTTAACAACAAGGGACCAGCAGGTGGCATAGTGGTTGAGGTGCTGCACTCCCACATGGCCGATCATGGTTCTAGTCCCGAATCTGGAAGCTTGACTCTCATGCCAGACATGTGTGTTTGTGTGCTCGAAATCCTGAAAAGAAAATGGAGGATAAGGGACTGTGGTGTAGCCATCCCCTCCTCAGGGGTGATTTCTAACTTTCTCTCGCTCTCTCTGGTGAGCACACAAACCCCATAGCAAAAATATCTCTTAAAAACAAACAAAAACTTAACAACAAAAAGAGAATTGTCAAGTTTTATTTTTTTTAAAAATCAAACCTTTCCCTTTTTTGTATCATACAATGATCTTATGCTTAGCAAGTCTTTAGTATATCCAAATATAAAAAATTACGTAAATGAAAATATTTTTATGTTAAGCACATTAATTAGTCTTTAATGAAATGAAATAGGGTGAAAAACAAAAAGGTGATTTGATTTTTATATGAGTGTTTATTTTTTTTCCTTTTCTTGACATAGAATTTTTAAAAATTGTCTTAGGTTGCTTTATATGTTAATTTTGAACATTCTATTACCTTAGGAAATAAATCTTCATAATGTGCTTTCATTTCTAGTTGGGGGAGTTTCTCTTATTTATTTTATTATTTTTTTAAGAGGATTTTTCTGTAGGGCATGTGCACTCACTGGAGAGAGACAGACAGAAACAGTGAAAAGAAAAACAAGAAATCACCCCCAGGGGGATGTCCACACCACAATCCCTTTTCCTTTGTTCTTCTCTTGGGATATTGGGCATGCACACTCATGCGTCCAGCATGATTTTCAAGCAGGGTCCAGGACTCCAACCATGGTCGGTCATGTGAGAGTCCTGCAACGTAACCACTAAACCATCCTGCCCTCCCTTTTTTTCTTAAAGGACATTATCATGCATATTTATCCCTTTAGCTAAACTTTGTTTTAAGCCAAACCTAGACAAAGAACAGAGTCATAAAAAAATGAAAAAAAGTTAAAGAATTAAATACATAGATGCAAACCCTACAGATTTTACAGTTGACTTAGTTACATAAATTTGCAATGTTAATTCTGATTGAAGGTATGACTTAAAATAGTAGAAAAAAGGATGACAATATTGATACTTTCCTGTCTCATAAGGCACAAATCTAGTATTTTTTAAAGCTTCGCATAGGAAAATGATGCTACAAGCTCATGTGTCAATGTTTACTGGTATAACCTCTACCAAGCTGCGAAGCCAGTACTCCAATAGCACTCATATACATCTAGTTCTATAATGTAACGCTGGAAGCCACCTGGGAAGGAGCTAGGTTCACATCCTGGGTCTGCCCGAACCCCTGGGCACCACCCTTGGTACATTGGTAACACTGGCTGGCCTCAGGGCTGAGAGGAAGCTCTCAGTGTGAAGATACTGATGAGGGTGACTCCCTTTCTCCTTCTCTTAAAGGACATAAAAGCTTAACAACAAGGGACCAGCAGGTGGCATAGTGGTTGAGGTGCTGCACTCCCACATGGCCGATCATGGTTCTAGTCCCGAATCTGGAAGCTTGACTCTCATGCCAGACATGTGTGTTTGTGTGCTCGAAATCCTGAAAAGAAAATGGAGGATAAGGGACTGTGGTGTAGCCATCCCCTCCTCAGGGGTGATTTCTAACTTTCTCTCGCTCTCTCTGGTGAGCACACAAACCCCATAGCAAAAATATCTCTTAAAAACAAACAAAAACTTAACAACAAAAAGAGAATTGTCAAGTTTTATTTTTTTTAAAAATCAAACCTTTCCCTTTTTTGTATCATACAATGATCTTATGCTTAGCAAGTCTTTAGTATATCCAAATATAAAAAATTACGTAAATGAAAATATTTTTATGTTAAGCACATTAATTAGTCTTTAATGAAATGAAATAGGGTGAAAAACAAAAAGGTGATTTGATTTTTATATGAGTGTTTATTTTTTTTCCTTTTCTTGACATAGAATTTTTAAAAATTGTCTTAGGTTGCTTTATATGTTAATTTTGAACATTCTATTACCTTAGGAAATAAATCTTCATAATGTGCTTTCATTTCTAGTTGGGGGAGTTTCTCTTATTTATTTTATTATTTTTTTAAGAGGATTTTTCTGTAGGGCATGTGCACTCACTGGAGAGAGACAGACAGAAACAGTGAAAAGAAAAACAAGAAATCACCCCCAGGGGGATGTCCACACCACAATCCCTTTTCCTTTGTTCTTCTCTTGGGATATTGGGCATGCACACTCATGCGTCCAGCATGATTTTCAAGCAGGGTCCAGGACTCCAACCATGGTCGGTCATGTGAGAGTCCTGCAACGTAACCACTAAACCATCCTGCCCTCCCTTTTTTTCTTAAAGGACATTATCATGCATATTTATCCCTTTAGCTAAACTTTGTTTTAAGCCAAACCTAGACAAAGAACAGAGTCATAAAAAAATGAAAAAAAGTTAAAGAATTAAATACATAGATGCAAACCCTACAGATTTTACAGTTGACTTAGTTACATAAATTTGCAATGTTAATTCTGATTGAAGGTATGACTTAAAATAGTAGAAAAAAGGATGACAATATTGATACTTTCCTGTCTCATAAGGCACAAATCTAGTATTTTTTAAAGCTTCACATAGGAAAATGATGCTACAAGCTCATGTGTCAATGTTTACTGGTATAACCTCTACCAAGCTGCGAAGCCAGTACTCCAATAGCACTCATATACATCTAGTTCTGTCACGTGTCATTCCTCCCTAAGGTCCAATGGAGGATGTCTGCTCTGATACAAATGAGCCCCCGCTGATGCATTACACAACATCCCTCAGACATGGGGTCCCCCAACAGTGCTTCTTTCCTCAGCATCAGCCACCACGTTGGGCCACCATGCTGGAAGCCCTCACACTACCCACTCGCCCTCCACTCACTCAGTGCAGAAACACTGGCCAAACACACAGGAACTCCAAGTCATCGTTCCAGAGCTCTGAGTTTCTCCTCTCTGGCTTCGTGTCACTTCTTTGGCTGGTGCAGATAGTGTTTTGATCATTGAATTCCAGCATCTCTTCAGAATCGTTGAGTAAAAATTACATATGCGCAGTAATTTGCTGGTGGAAGTGCAATTACATCCGATTTCTTGAGCAGTTTCTATTTTGAAAGCACTCTAGTAGAGCTCGGAGATTCAAAATTATAGAAAGCTGTGTTCCTAAAAAGGCTGCCATCTTGATTTTACTACCATAGAGATTTCAAAATTTGAGAAAATACATGAAGACAATATTGATACTTTTTTATCTCACAATATGAGATCCAAATCTTTTGAGTCATCGGAAACGTCAATTAACTTATGAAAAAAATTTATTTATTCTGATGTGGGAAAAATTCACTAGAGACTATGATACAGATGTTATATTTAACCCATCTTATAGAGGAGAGTTTACAAAGTAAACAACTCAAGAGGTTTATGGCTAAGAAAAAAAAATTCTTACATTAAGACAAAGAGAGGGACCAGCAGTTAGTGTAATGGCTATGTTGCTGAATTCCCATGTAGTCAACCGTCGTTCGAGTCCTGGACCCGGTGGCTTAAACTCACGCCAGGCGTGTGTGCGTGTGTGTGTGCCCCTAAGATCCCGAGAGGAGAATGGAGGAGAAGGGATTGCAGTATGGCCATCCCCCCTTGGGGGGTGATTTCTCACTTTCTGTCTC
>NW_006159891.1:1671917-1701564 GCF_000334495.1 Tupaia belangeri chinensis
TGTCTCTCTCTGACTTTCTGGCGAGCACACGGACCCTGTAGCCAACCCCCCACCCCGCAAAAAAAAAAAAAAAAAAAAAAAGACAAAGAGACAGGAATGTGTAATTCATAAAAACAAAATCAGAAGAGATAGTAAATAGTACGAAAGCATGTATAAACATGAGGTGGAGTTAGAGTATCTTTAAGAGCCATTTACCTGTGGAAAGTTATTAAAAACTTTTTTAAATCAAGCTCCAAAGGGCTTAAACATGAGATTTTGTCAGCCTACCTGACTAAAAAGCCCAGTATTAATTCTCACCTCAGGAATTGTTTGATTCAGAGGTGAAAAGGATGTCCTGAGGACCCAACCTCTCCTAATCATCCCTTGATGGCTTCTTGATTTGGGCCCTGTTCTGAGACTCCCATTGCTTTGTGGTAGGTAGTGGGGGCTGCCAAAAGTTCCAGTCTGGATGTGTTTCGGATTGAGTCTTCCAGGAAATAGTGATACCTCCCTATCACTCTAGCTCAATGTATTTTTTTTATTATAATTTCCCTAAAGAAACTTTTTTTGAGAGAGAGATTTTTTGCTATAGAGCATATGCACTTTCCAAAAAGAGAATGAGAAAGAGAGAGAGAATTTGCTTTGGAGGGGGCCAGAAGGTAGTATGGTGGTTAAGGTACTGGACACTTCCACCTGGTCAACCACGGTTCACGTCCTGGAGCTGGTGCTTGCTTTCTCACTTCCTCTCTCTCTGTGTGTGTCTCTCTCTAGTCAAATGAAAATAAATGAATGACTAAATAAAATTAAATAAATAATTCTTAAAAAAAAAAAAAAAGAGTATTTGTTTTAGAGTCAACCTGGGAATTTGGCATAGATTTGAGTCCCATTGTTTGACACTTACATGACCCTGAGCAATTTATTCAGGTTCTCCAAAACTCAGTTTGCTCATCTATAAATGGGATGAATAATAGTATTTGTCAAACAGAATTATTTTAATGATCAAATCAAATAATGGGAAATACGAAATAGAGTATCCATACATTGGAACTATACATTCCAGCTGTTATTTTTTTTTATCTACAAGGAAGAATTCTGAGGAAATTAAAGAATTGAAAATGCTAAGGGTGAAGAATTAACTGACAGAGCCAGGTGCAAAGGAAGCAAAAACTCTGTTGAGTGCCCAAGTGGTAAACGAGTTTTACGTGGGAGGAAATAAAATTATTTATCAGTATAGAAGGCAAGCTTGAGAAATCGGACGCAGGGAAAATGGGACGTGGAAAGGAAAGCCATGCAGAGTGCTAACATCAGATAACCTTGATCGATCGATAAAGCATCAGGCTTGTTTGTCCCCAGGGTACAGAGAGTGAGGTCAGAGGCTTGAGTTAAATGGAAAAGTATAGAGCTGGAGATGTGGACAATAAACTAGGAGATAAATTAAGGCTGAGTATAAATGTTTCTGATGGAGAGGGGAGCCGAGATGAATTAGCACCAAGTGAACTGGTGGGAGAAGAAATGGCCCACTATGTGATATTTTTCAGCAATATTTTAGAAGCAGCAAGCAGAGACGCAGATATCATGTGGCAGGAATTATCCAAGATGGATTATGGGCAATGCAAGTTAAAAGGCAAAAAAAAATCGAAAATTCTGAGTATTTGAGAGAAAGGAATCAAAGCTTACTGCCCTGAGTATTGTCAAAGAAGCTGAATGCTGTGAGAAAAAAAAAGGCAACTGGGAACTAGAGGGCTTGACGAGGATAAAGTAAATTTCATGGAAAATATGAGAGATATCAATTTGGTAGATGTGCTTAGAGAAGGAATATTGAGAGGTTAAATTTTCTACAATGCATTTTTGAAAAGGCAGAATGTTCTGCTTTACAAAAGTATGATTTTTTTTTTCTTTTTATAAACAACCAAAGAGGTTACTTAAAATGCCCACAGTGCAGGCTTTTAGAGACTGTTGTATTTAATAATATATGACAAAAAATTTGCATAAAGAGCTAAATGGTAACTATTATGTAGATACCTAATATAAACACCATGGAAGACAATAAATAGTCATTTTTAAAGGCATGTAGAAAAAATACTATTTTTTTAACCAAGTCTCTATAATAGACATTTACAAAGATTTGTCAAATATTATCTGAACATTTGAATTTTTAAGTATTTAATTTAATTTATTTAATTCGAAAGGTCCTTAAAGGGCTGGCTCCATGGCCTCGTGGTTAAAATAGAGGTGAAGATAGTGGTAAAGATCTCGCATGGCCAACCACATGTTCAAGTCCTAGACCCGGTGGTTTGAGAAACACTCCAGGCACATGTGGATACATGCCCAAACGCTTGAAAGGAAGACAAGAAAAATGCATTTTCTGAAGAATTACGATAAACGAGATATATGGTTTGGTGCATACATACTCCTAATTTTTACAGTTGTGTCACAAATTATACTTTCTGTTACTAACAGGTTTCATTCTTTTTGGATTTTTTAACCGATTCCACCTTATCTGACAGAAACACTAATGACCTGTTGAGTTTTCTTCTTTACGTTTTGTTTGTTTTTCTGTTTTCTGGTATCTATTTTAACAATATTTCACTATTATTTCAAGTACAATCCATGTAAATAACATATAATATATTCTTAATCCTTTCTATAAGTCTCTACTTCTTAATGGGGAGGGTGTTCAAATTAACTTAATGACTGATGTACTTTATTTTATTCCTTTTGATTTGCTTTATTAGTCAAAGTGCTTTTTGCACTTTGATTGTTCTTATGATTGCTAGTATTAACAAGACACTGTTCATTTCATTTCTTCCCCTGCTAAAAGATTTATTGTGCTTTTCTACTCTTTTAATGGTCTCCATTCTGTTACTAGCTACACCATGGCTTTTATTATGTGTCTTACTATAGTTTTTTAAGATAATAATTTCTCCTGCCCAAAACTGTTTATCCCATTGTTACTTATCCCTTCTTGTCTCTACTTCCATTCCCCTTACAACCCTAACATAATGAAATCTTTGGAAAACTTTCTTCCTCCCCATGAATCATAGGTTTTTTTTCTGAGATTGTTTAGTCCATGTAAGTCTGAGCTATTATTGAATCTTGATTAGTGACATATACTTTTTTACAGTCTTCATTTTCATTTATATATTTCTAGGCAGCATATCACATGCCATGTCATATATGCCATTGCTCATACTTTTTTTTTAATGCCAGAGGGTGAATTTTCACAGAAGAAGGAGACAGAGATAGAAAGAAAGAGAGAGAAAGAAATTGACACCTTCCCCACAACAGGGCCAAGACATACCATGACCTGGTTTTTTTTTGGTTGTTTTTTTTTTCTTTTTTTTCATCCCATGAGGATCCTGCGCACATGCATATGTGCCTTGCATGTTTTTCAAGCCATCAGTTAGGACCTGAACCCTGGTGGGCCATATGGAATCCAGCTCCCTGGATGCAGAGCTCCACCACTGTGCTAGGGGGCACTGTTTCACTCTCTTCAGCTTTTCCCACCTTGTGGTACCAGCTCTTTGTTAGTTACAGTCTTTCCTTAAATATTTTCACAGAGGAACAGGAACATACTATTTGACTTACTTATCAACATCCTCGATTATTTTCTTTTGAATAACAGAAGGATGCCTTAACTAGGTACAGTAACATGACTCAGGAGTACTTTTCCTTCTGAACTCTAGACCCTAGTCCTCCATCCTGTATCACCCCATGCTATAAAAGAGAAATATGAGTAACGTTTTTAGGTAACTTGATTTGATTTTGCACAATTTTTACGTTTCTGCATTATCAGTAAGTTGACCCGTCTATCCAGTGTTTTCTCCCCAGCCCTGCCTTTTTATTCTGTCTACTTGAGAATATTTGAGTCTATTATTTACTATTTTTCTCTTTTCCAATTTTTCTGTTTTCTTCCACTGGAATATCATATTTACGTAAAACATGCACTAGATACATTCTTCAAGATTCATACAAATATTTTCTCACAGAGCCAGCAGGGGGCATAATGGTTACATCACTGGACTCCCACATGGCTGACTGTGGTTCAAGTCCCATACCTGGCAGCTTGAAACTCATGCTGGGTGCATGTGTGTGCATGCCCAAAATCCGGAGAGGAGAATGGAGTAGAAGGGATTGCAGTGTGGCCATCCCTCCTTGGGGGTGATTTCTCACTTTCAGTCTGTTTCTCTGGTAAGAGCCCATGACCTATAGCAAAAAATCTCTGTCTCATTTAAAAAATAAAATAAATCCATCTGTCTCTATTTGTTCAATTACTCAGTGATGTTTTTTCTTTTTCTCCTCCAACTGTTCTCTAAATTATTATTTAAGGTCTATATAGTCTTCACTTAAATAGTTTTTATCTTTTTAAATTAGATGATCACGTGCTAGCTGCCCTGGCTAGGCTCTGTTCGTTCTTTCTCTCTCGTTGCTGAGGCACTGCAGATGGGTTTTATTTTCTGTTTTGTCACACTGGCACCTGTATACCAATGGTGACCACAGTCCTGAGGATGGGAGAAAGCCGGGTAAGATGCTGCCAGGTGTGCTGTTAAAAAGGACTCCCAGGAGAAGCCTTCTGTGGAAGAACATGCTTGGTTCCTAGTCTTCCTGTGTGCTTGGAGGCAGGGAGAATTTGGCTCACCTACTAGGCCTTAGTGGCTCCCAGGGAAACTTGCCACAAACATTCGGGGTTCGTTTCAGTAACTTCCACTCAGAGCCTCGTTTTCTACAAAGTCAAGTGTTTTCTAGGCCCTTTCTGGCCTTTCTAGGAGATCCCTATTTTTGGTCCATAGGAATACGCCCATAGCTGAGAAAATACCTTCTATTATCTTTGTTACTCCTAAGACTCTGCTGCATTCAAGAGAGTAAGGAAATGAGAGTGGGAGTGAGCAGAGGGGGGAGGTCGTGCTGGGTTGCAAGAGTCACACACACACACACACACACACACACACACGCACACATGGGTTCTAATCTCTAGCAGATCGCTCCTAATATTGACCCATATACATGCTATCTGCAATGGAGACTTCAAGAACCCAAAACTGGAAGAAGACAAAGGGAGACTGAGTGTGGAACTTAGCGAAAGACTGTTAAATGTCTTATTTTGAATAGAGGGAGAACTGAATAGTGTTTCATTTTAAAGATTATTTTTAAATACATTTTTAGACACCGTTTCAATGTATGGTCACCTTCCTGCCTCATCCTCCCAGGTAGCTGGGACTACAGCCATGTGCCCAGCCCAGACTTGGCTTTCAGGGTGGTCTGGGATGGAAAGCTGGCCTCTGCTGGAATTTTAGTCTGCCAAGGAACAGCACCTACCAGCCTGTCTTACCACAGCTGGGCCCAAGATATTTTCTTAAAACTAAGGTAATGCAAGACACCAGCAGATGGCAAAACGGTTATATTGCTGGACTTCCACATTGTCGACCACCATTTGAGCCCCTCAGACCAGACTTGAAACTCACAATAGGCACATGTACACACATACCCAAGATCCCAAGAGGAGAATGGAGGAGAAGGGATTGAAGCATGGCCATCCCCAAAGAGGGTGATTTCTCACTTTCTGTCTCTCTGTCTCGCTAGCAAAAACTAAGGTAATGCAAGACACCAGCAGATGGCAAAACGGTTATATTGCTGGACTTCCACATTGTCGACCACCATTTGAGCCCCTCAGACCAGACTTGAAACTCACAATAGGCACATGTACACACATACCCAAGATCCCAAGAGGAGAATGGAGGAGAAGGGATTGAAGCATGGCCATCCCCAAAGAGGGTGATTTCTCACTTTCTGTCTCTCTGTCTCGCTAGCAAGTGCATGTGCCCTAGAGCAAAAATCTCTCAGCGCCCCACCCCAAAAACCCGGAGGTAATGTGTGTCTAGCAAGCAGCATGGTGACCAAGGTGCTGGACTCACACATGAATGACCACAGCCTGAGTTCCAGACCTGGCCGCTTGCTTCCTCTCTTTCTCCTTCCGATGGCTGTATATTCCCTATGGCAATTTTTATTTTTAAATAATGATAATACAAATAAAATGAAATCATTTAAACAACAAAGGTAATGCAAAAAATTCTAAAGAACAACATTTTTTTATAGAGATAGGGACAGAGTCATATATAAAATATTAAACTGAATCTTTTTTTTTTTTTTGGATTCGGCTGGAGAGTGCACACATTTGCCAGAGAAACAGAGACAGAATGGGAGAGGGAAAGTGAGAAAGTAGCCCTAAGGGAATGGCCATGCCACAAGCCCTTCATCCTGTTCTCCCTCCTTTGGGGATTCTGGGCACAGGTGCATACAAATGCTCCTGGTATATGTCTTCAGCTGCCAGGTCCAGAACGTGAACCGTGTAGTCAGCCATGGGGATCCTTAACCACCATGCCATAAGCTGGCACCAAATCTGTTTAATAACAAAATTAACAGCAGATAATTTCTATTATGTGCTTACAATGAGCCAGTTAACATGCCACTTTGGGAATATGAATTATTCCTGGGGAGCTAGTCCTCTGAAGAAGGAATGAATATTATATATGCTTATGTGTAATGTTAAGGAGGCTCAGAGAAGTGAGGGAAAGTGCAGAGACACTAAATTAATACCTAGTAAAGCTACAATAGCCAGATTGGTCCGATGTAAAAGGCTTTGCCCTTGGCCAGTGTATTCTACCAATGACATGACTTCATTCTAGAAATAAGCTCATGGTCTAATATTAGGATAGTCTAATCACGTATTTTAATAGGAGAAGGTTATAAGAGATTATAGAAGCTCCTAAAATGACATTTGGTAAAATCCCATAGTTGTACTAAAAATAATTATAATAATTCAGGGGAAAAGAAATAGGAGGGTATCTCCTTAACAGGTCACAAAACTTCTAGATCAATTCAAGAATCAATTTGAAAGTGAAATGGTATGGCGATCCTAATAGGACACTAATTACCACTGCTACTGTGCAGCACGTTAAAAAATGGATAATTATTGTATAAATATTTCAGTGAAAACATAAAGCAATTATTAAGAATAGTATTAAGCAGAATAATAACTAACAACAATTAAGAGAAAACATCTATTAGAACTAGTACGATATTTCAGTAAGGGGCCCATTTGTCAACTAAATACAGAGTGTAACAACTCCTATATATGCCAAAAATCAGACTTATCATGTCATAGAAAAGTCCATTCATAATAGCAACAAAAATAAAGTTGAAGGGACCAGCAGATGGTGTAACAGCTATGTCGTTGGACTCTCACACAGTCGACTGCAGTTCAACTCCCAGACCTGGTGGGTTAAAACTCGTGCCAGGCACATGTGCATGCGTGTCCAAAAATCCCAAGAGGAGAATGGAGGAGAAGGGATTGCTGTGTGGCCATCTCCCCCGGGGGGGATGATTTCTTGCTTTCTTTCTGTCTGTCTCTCTGGTGAGCGCACACACCCAATAGCAAAAATCTCTCTCTAAAAATAAAAATTAATATAAAGCTAGAAATAAACAACAAAAATGGGCACAACTTAGATGAAGAAACTTACAAATTTCCTGACCAACATAAAAGACTATAAAATAGAAAGCTATTTCATGATCCTAGGGGCAATTCTGTATTCTAAAGATCTCAGATCTCCCTGGTTACCTACATCTTCAGTGAAATCCTGGCACGATCTCATCAATATGCTTTAATAGAATTTGACAGCTAATTCTAAAGTAGACCTGGGAAAGGAAATGCGCACTAGAGCATTTTGGAAACAGAAATACTGAACCCTGTGGGGTTTTTTTTTTTTTTTTTTAATAAAAAAAAAAAGGAACAGCTAACAGGAAGGCCATGAACACTTAGACTTTAATTACTACCTCTGCTGGTTAAAGTTCTTTAGATTCATTTTTTATTTTTAAAGAATTCTTTATTATTATGAGGGAGAAAGCAAGCCACCAGGTCCGGGACTCTTAATCTGAGTTCTACCACTTAGCATCTGTGTGCATAAGCAAGTTACTTAACCTCTCTGTGCATCCGATTCTTCTTTGGTAAAATGAGGAAAAAACGTATGGTAATAGTTTGTTCATGAATTTGTTGTATTAAGAAATGAAAATAAAAGATGCTTCAGCTACTGCATGCCATTTGAGTGCTATATACATATTAATTATGATTATTGTTGCAACAAGTTCTAGAGGAGGAGAAGTCCAGGTATTTTGGCCTTGAATTTTAGTAGAAAATTGTTCCAGGAATTTTTTACATTCTGAATTAAAAATAGACTAGTTAATAAACACCAGCTTCGGTACTTTGTAAAAAAAATCTTAATTGACCTTTAGGAATTATTGGCATTTTCAAATGTGGTTTGAGATGTGGGGGATGTTGAATGCAGCTTGATTATTCCAGTGGGGAGAAGAGGCAGGTGGGCGAGGCCCTGTGACTGATCATTTTCGTCTGTACAATAATAAAGTGAAACGTCTATCCTCAGTAGGCAAGGTCTGGGCAACTGCAGTAAATCTTTGTCTATTGAAACATTTAATCTGAAAAAACTGGGCTGTCTCGTCCCCTTTTAATGCCAGACCCAGAGAAATAAGGGAACAGAAAGAACACATCTTTTTTGTAAAGGCCTAGCAGGTGTTAACTGTGAATGTTCTTGACAACTGGCAGAGGAACTGACCACAGAATGAGGGAGACCTTCCTGATAATCACAATCCATCTCTTTTCCCAAAGCACCATATCTCGTAGTATTAATAGCTGTGTGTTTGGTCATCTCTTCCTCGTGAGCAGTCCAGACCCCTGTCTCTGTCCCGGCCTCCTCGTCTCCAGTCTAACTGCTAAGGTAGATCTCTTTTCCTTCCCTCTCCTGTTTACTCCTCTGGTTAGTTCCTAAAACATACACCTCACTTTTGCCCTGTCGATATGGAATCAAATCTGTATTTCCATGCATTGAACAGCTAACAGGAAGGCCATGAACACTTGGACTTTAATTACTACCTCTGCTTCACATGGGAGGGTTTTCACTGAGACCAGCGTTTCTGTTGATGAACGCTGGCTTTGGGGTAGACTTGAATCTGAGAGGTGAGGGGCAAATGTAAAGGTCAAGAGAAGCCAGGGAGCCCAGAATCCAGGCCAGCAGGGAGGGGACACTGAGGAAGGACCTCATGTACTCAGAGGACGGCGGAGGGTTGGCTCCGCACGTTCCCACTCTTCGGCCACGAGCAGAGGCCTGTGCTTGGAAATCCAGCTCTGGCCTATTTCCTAGGTACCTTCTGCATGTGCTTAATTCTTTTTTTTTTTTTTTTAAGAGGTTTTCTCTATAGGGCGCGTGTGCTCGCCAGACAGACAGAGAGAGACAGAGAGACAGAAAGCGAGAAATCACCCCCCAGGGGGGATGGTCATGCCGCAATCCCTTCTACTCCATGCTCCTCTCAGGATCTTGGGCATGCACACACACGTGCCCGGCATGAGTTTTAAGCCACCGGGTCCGGGACGCAAACTGCGGTCGACTACGTGGGAGTCCAGCGACGTAGCCATTACGCTAACTGCTGGTTCCCTGCATGTGCTTAATTCTTTCTTGTTATTTCTCATGCCATGAGGGTGTGTTTTTACACTTGGCTTGTTTTTTTTTTTTTGCAAGAGGTTTTTGTTATAGGGCATGTGCGCTGGCCTGAGAGACAGAGACCCAAACCAAGAAAGCATCCCTGAGGAAAGATGGCTACACTCCAATCCCTTCTCCTCCATTCTCCTCTCAGGATTCGGGGCATGCACACACATGCGCCTGACGTGAGTTTGAAGTTGCCAAGACGCAAACCAGAGTCAGCGACGTTGGAGTCCAGTGATGTAACCATTATGCCATCCACTGGCCCAGGGCACATAGCATGGGCAGAAGAGCAAGTCTAAAAGGCAGGAAGAAACCAGCTACGAATGAACCACCCACCTCAGATGGACGGTCAAGACAGGACAAGTAACATCCAATGGATTTTTAAAAATAAAATTGAGCATGACTGCCTTAAAATGTTTTAGTAAAGGGACTGGCAGTTGGCATAATGGCTATGTCACTGGACTCCCATGTAGTCAACTGTGGTTCGAGTCCCGGACCTGGTGGCTTGAAAACCATGCAGTGTGAGTGCGTGCCCAAGATCCCCTGTCCTTGGGGAAAAAGGGACTGCAGCATGGCCATCCCCTCTGGGGGGTGATTTCTCACTTTACCTCTCACTATCTCTGTCTCTCTCTTCGCTGAGCATACACACATGGAGAGTACGCACACTCTAAAGGAGAAAACCTCTAGAAAAAAAATAAAAAAGATACTCTGCTTGTAACACATTATATTATGCAACTATATCCTAAAATACATCATAAAATTATTACTGAAAGTTAGACTCGACAGGGTGGGCTGATCCCAAACACTGATCCAAGGTGGTTTACAACATACCACAAGACCTCTAAAACTCAAGGTCTTGGCTTATGATCAAAGCAATCACATTATCGTATCATATCAAAATAATAAAGTTCTAAGAAAACATCTCGTATCTGTTTGTATTAGGTGAACTAGTATCCACATTTTGTCTGAGCAATTAGACAAGGTGTAAAAGAGTAAAAGACATCGAGTATTTCATATTATTCATTCACACTTAAGTCTGCATTTATTCCAAGAGCAGTTGATATAAGCAGCTGGAGAGCCAGAAAATAGGAAGTGACCTCATGTTTGAGCTCCTGGAGCCACTTACAAGGTTCCAGGTGTTTGCTTTGGGCCATTAACACCTCCAATAGGGGAGAGGAGGACAGTAGATGGGAGTGAAACCCAAAGGACTTATGTCTGAAATCTATTTTAAGAACTTGAAAAGAAAAAAAAAATGAAAGAGAAAAGTGTAAAATTTATTGGCTAAAATGAGGTTGGCAGATTATCCAAGGGTTTCTTTTTATCAGACAGCCACCCTTACTAATTTGTAAGTATAACTGAGAATGGACCATAAAAGTCATCGTGAAAACTGGTTGTGAGGAGCATTATACCTTACAAGTTAGATTACGGAAGAACAGCTTTCCGCTGAAAAGAGTGGGAAAAAGGAATCTTTTAGAATGGCAATGGTTAGAGAGTAAGAAAAATAATTGCTTAAGTTAAATTATAAGGAGAGAAAATGAAAATGTATGAAAGCTTGCCTTTCAGTTCTCTCTTATAACTTCAATGGCCACAGTAAGTGATCCCAGAGTGGTGGCATTAGTAAGTACTTCCTTCAAGAATTTGATGAAAAGGAGCCGGCAGGTGGCATGGTGGTTAAGAGCACTGGACTCCCACATGGCCGACTGCATTTCGAGTCCCAGACCTGGCAGCTTGCTTTCTCACTTTCTCTCTCTCACTCTGTCCCTCTCTGGTCAAATCTAAATAAATGAATGAATGAAGTTAAATAAATAATTCTTTACAAATAAAAGAATCTTGGGACCAGCAGTTGGTGTAATGGTTATATTGCTGGACTCCAATGTGGTCAACCGCAATTCAAGTCCTGAACCAGGCGCATGTGCGTGCCCAAGATCCCGAGAGGAGAAGGGATTGCAGCATGGCCATCCCCCTTTAGGGGTGATGTCTCACTTTCTGTCTCTCTGTCTCTGTCCTTCTGGCGAGTGCACATGCCGTATAGCAAAAACCTCTCAAAAAAAAAAATTCGGGCAGGTACCAATGCCGGAAAGCAAAAACCTCTAAAAAAAAAAAAAAAAAAAAAAGAAAAGAAAGAAAGAAAAGAAAAAGAAGAAAAAGAATCTGATGAAAGTTATCAACCCATCACAGGGAAAAATGCATATAGCCACATTTTTGCATATTATTCTAGGAAATCCAAGGATTTCTTGATGCCTCACACAAATCTCCATCTAGGGCCATCTTCCAGGTGAAAACCGCTTCTCCAGACCCAGATCTCCAGAGTGGATGGTCGCAGGTTTTCTTATTCAGCCCACCTGTGGCAGCGTGAGCGCGGCCCGGCAGATGTGAATGGCTTTGTGTGTGTTTATACGGAGCTCCAGGCAAGGGGAAGGAGCTATATTTCAGTGATGCTGAGCAAATGTGATTTATCACCTTCGCCCCTGTACTTTCTAAATGTTCACTTTGTACAGAAAAGAACATTGCTATTTTTTAAGGCATTTCTCTTCATTTTGTCTGTTTCAACATTTGAGGTGTAAAATAAAGAACCTAATAATTTTTAAATGAAAACATCTATCATCTGGAAGAAAACTGTGAAATAAGTAAGTTATTGAATGTCTAATATTATTTTATATTTGACTTGCAGTATCTGAGTGTTTCGCATACATTTTTTATTTAGGTTATGTTCCCTTTTGTCTAATAATTTGACTTTTAATGAGCCTTTAATACGAATCCATGTGAACTCTTTAAAAAAATCTTATTTGGGGACCAGTAGGTTGTGTAATGGTTATATCCCTGGTCACCCATGTAGTCAAATGCAGTTCAAGTCCCAAAGCTAGAGGCTTAAAACTCACACCAAGTGAGTGTGTGTGCATGCCCGAGATCCCGAGAAGAGAATGGAGGAGAAGGAATTGCAGCATGGCTGTCCCTTCTGGGGGGGGGGGGGATTTTTCGCTTTGTCTCTGTGATGAGTGCACATGCCCTACAGCAAAAATCTCTCTCTCTTGAAAAATAAAAAACATTAACATTTTTAAAAAATCTTATTTCATGTTTCTTGCTTATTGTCCATTTTCCCTCCTTCGTCTCCTCTCATTTCATGCTCTCATTCAACTGACAGAGCTCCTGCAGTTCTTTTCTCTCCTCTTCTACAGTGGGAGCTGTCTGAGGCATTTCTTTTCATTCAGGGATTACCCTTCATTTCATCATTTATTTTCTTGGCTAGGCATGACTCTACCACCATAAAATGAATTAGTATGCCTATATTTTTGAGGTTAGCATATTCTGAGTACGGATTAAATGTCAGGCCACCTCATTTTATTACTTTGTCCTAACTTAGCTTTACCTATTTTGAAATGAGAAGAATTTTCATTCATTTGAAACCCCACGGCATAGTGGTTAAGCGCCATGCATGTGGAGTGGAAGCCGCCATGGCAACCAGGGGGGAAATCCTGGCTCCACGGCCTGGAAAATGCACTGGGCACATGTGAGTTTGACCTCCAAATCCCGACAGGATGGAGAAATGGAGGAAGAAGAACGTGACCGTGCTCTCTGTTGGGTCCGGGTAGGGAGTGAGGTGGGGGCAGCATGCTCTCTCTCTCACTGACAAGCATCCGTACCTTTGGGCAGTAAAACAAAAAAGGGTTAAAATGATCGATTATTTGACCACTTTCTGTGCTCGCTGCTTTTCCTCATAGGCCATACCTTCTCTGGACCCTGTCCTCAGTAAATTTAGCAAGGTCTATGAACAGTAAGTAGACATTGTTTATTTGAAAACCTTTTCCCTTACTTTTCTAGGCTCATAAAAACTCCAACCATTGTTATACATACCAAGAATAATGAACCAAGAGGAAAAGTTTAGGTTTAGATATTGCATTTACTTTAATAGCTATTTATAATGATAACCTTAATGAGAATTATTACTATCTCATAAAATGAAATGATCTAAATTATGCTTATAAAGCAATGAGTTTGTTATTAATACCAATACAGTTTTCACATTACAAAACTTTAGATATATATCTTTCCAAAACAGTAAAGAAGATAGTCCATACAATGCAGAATTCTATAGAAAGAAGAAACTTTGTGCAAGGAACGTTCAGTGACAATTAAGAATACATTTGTATTAGCTATAGACTACTAAAGGGTTGTTGCCTGGTATATTTGCTGTAATTTCCAGTGACAGAGCACATGCACTTGCCAGAAGGAGATGTGAGGGAGAGAGGAGGAGAGAGAGAAAATGAGAAAGCACTCCCCACGATGGATGGCCATGCCATATTCCCCTCTCCTCCACTCTCCTCTCAGGACTCTGGGCATGCACACAAGCCCAGTGGGCTTTTCAAGCTGTCGGGCCCAGGACTTGAACCACGTAGTTCGCCATGTGGGATCCAGTCACTTGAACTACCATGCCGCCTGGCTGACCCGGTAAGCACTGTGGATCCACCTACATTTTTTAAAACTCGCCTAAGGAAGAAACATCAATGGTGCTGTAACTACTCAATCAGTTCTTATCGAATTTAAAGTTCACATCATTTGGGTTTGGGTAATTTCAATAGTGAATTTCATTTAAAAAATTACTTATATTCATTCCTGGCATATGCACTTGATTTAAAATTTGTGTTCTCCGTTTTCTAAATACCATTCGTTTCATTTTGATTTGAAACGTCTTTATTGGAAAATGTTCAACTTGACAATATAAAAGAATACTATAATACTTAACAAAACTTTCACCGAGTTCTACGTCCTACAAGTCACTAGGCTAATAATCCGATCGCCTACTTCTAAAATACATCTTCTTCTAAAACTTTAATATTCCGTTTATTTGTTATTGACTACAAGGACATCCACCAAGACCTGGTGTTGCGATATCATGATGTGTTGATTAGCTTTGCCCATTTCCTTCATGCCTGCCTCTGTGTCTGTACATTCACCTGAGGGCGAGACAAATTCAATTTCAGAACTACAACTGAAACAGCAGGTTGGCTTGTAAATGTTGTGTTCCAGTGCCCGGCAACGAACAGGTTTCCAACTAGTAAGGCGTCATGGTAGGCTCTTTTACTACACAAAGAATATTAGCCTAAAAAGTCAATGAATAAATGTATGAAAAATAATTCTTACATAGAGAAAATGTTGTGAATACTATATGGTATTGTTAAATTATGTAGGGTAATACCATTCTCCATCATTCTTCTTTCACATCTATATTGCAATGTACTCTTGGGTTTCCTGGAAATTTATGACATAAATATCATATTTTTGGTATTGTCTCATAGGTCCTTAACCTATTATTTTTTCTTTCAATCTTTTTTTTTCCTCTGTGTGTTATTTGGATTGGATAATGCCTATGAATCTATCTTCAATTTCATTAAATTTTTATCCTCATTATTCTGACATTTAGCCCACCCAAAGTGTCTTTTGTTTGGTTATTTTATTTTTTTACAGTTTCATTTTTTCATTTCCCATTTGATTCTCCTTCATATATCTTCTACTTATTTTCTGAGACTTTTTATATTTCCATTTATTTCAGAAGAGGCCCCAGGGCTTGACTTGCCTCTTTGGGTTTATCTACAGGTTTATAGCTCTGTAAATCTTCCATTCTTTGGTAAGTCTCGGATATCTTCAAGCAAAATGTATTTACAGTTCTGTATTTGTCCTCTGAGGGTAGATCCCAGTGGCCTAGGCTACCATATCAAAAGTTGAATTCTCATACATTTTATTTCCTTCAAAATTCTTTTCATCATTAATCAAGTTTCCATAATGAGAACACATTCTTTGTTCAAAAATCCATTAAATTCATTCAATAAATATTAAGTATGAGTTAAGCAGATTTCTAGGCACTGAAAAATCAGCAGTGATTGGAGCAGTTCTTCTGCTCTCAGAGAGTATTATATTTTACATTGAAGGTAAAATACGGTCATAATCCCATGGGAAAGACGGAAGTAGCCCTTAGCATCTGTGGGCTAGGCCTTGGTGTTATGAGTTGGCCTACTACTCACAGGCAGACCTTAGCATTTCTCTGATGATCATAAACTATTTCCGTAGCAGATAAGGCCACTCTATAATCACCACAGCTTCAAACTAAAACAAGATCACCCTGTAACATATGGACATTGTCAGGATACAAAATGACCAAACATTGCAGTATCTTGACTAATAGGAGTGACTTCTGCTTCTTTACCAGTTAGAACATCATCCTTAGTCTAGTATTTTCTCTTTCTAGAGAGATTTATTAAGGCACTCAATCACAGAATTAGCCCTGCTTATTGACAGCAACCAATCCAAAGCAAAACCTTCCTTCCTTAAACCTCCTCCAAATCACCTAACGAAAGCCTAAATTCTATACTCAGGCCTTCTGAGTATCCTCTTAGAGAGTTCCCCATGGTACCTGTTGTCTCTCACTGCAGTAGGTAATACACCCACCTTAGCCAACTATGGGTGTGTTCTTGGTGGTCTGGCTGTATATGAGGAAAACTATCGGAAAGTTAACCAAAGGTTTACCTTAATTATTTCTGAGGAAGATTTTTCTTCTACTTGTATTTTCTAAATTTCTATTCAACACTTTTTTTAAAGAATTAGTTTATTTTTTTTCCATTTGACCAAAGAGATACAGAGATGCACAGACAGAGAGAAAGGGAGAATGAGAAAGCAAGCCACCAGGTTTGAGACCCAAACCACGGTGAGCCACGTAGAAGTCCAGCACCTTAGCTACCGCGCCACCTGTCAGTCACTAAACATAGTTCCTCTACAAGGGAAAAAAAATGATTTAAAAAAATTTGTTAATTTGTGAACCTTTACTAAAAAGTCTGTATGGAAATATGCGTATATGTAAAATCTGTTTAGATACATGGATGTGGATATACATAGGCATCCATATCATGATGACATAACTTCGAACGTAGTCATCTTTGTGCTGGTGCCAGAATGAAAACACTCAGTATATCTGCATGGTGGGCTTTTGCATGATTTGTATTTTTACTTTGGGCCTTTCTGCATTTCCTTAGCACTCGATATTTAGTACTTAGTCCTTAGTACTCAGTAGTTTGTACTCAGTACTTGGTGCTCTGAATTTCTTAGTACCCAGAGTCCACTAAAACAAATCAATTCTGTTCAAAAATTATCTAGTAGTTTAAATACTCTAATTTATTGGTCTGGACTAAGTAATATGAAAGATGATTGCAGTTTACCTCCAGAAATACCTGGTCAGTTTATCTGTTCACTGGATAAAGTTTAAATAGCAAAACAGTTCACTTGAAGTAGAAAGATAATAAGGAGTCAAATATAATTGAGCCCCTTGAAACAAAGAACCAAAGACACATTCCATACAATGTAATGACAAACTGTAAGTAAAAGATTTAGAGTGCTCCTTTTCCGATGATATCTAAAATAGTATTGAAAATCTGTAAAATGTGTTTGCTTTTTAATTTGTTGGAACTCCCAAACTACTCAACTGAATCAAAAATAATTTTGCAGCGCTTACTTATTTGGCAGCAACTCTAAATTAGTCTGTGCTTTCTGAAATTTGTTTTATCTTGATTACAACAAGCCTATTTCTGTATGCCATGTGATTTTTTTTACTGAATAAATCCAAGTTACTACTTTCAGAAGTTAAACCGGTAGCCTATAGAGGAAATAGGAATTTTTAGTTTGTCACACATAACTATTTTCCACAACATATTTTACGATGTGAAATATTTCACTACACAGCAAGTCTTCATACTTCCAATTGGTAAATTAAGTACCAACTAGGCAAAAACTGTTTCTGTCTCATTGTTATTTATAAATGTTACATTACAGGCTTCTTAAAAGCGGAACCGTACTTGACACCACATTTTAGCACACAGTGCATTACTTATGCTGACATGTGAAGCTTTAGTAGGTAGGACCAGAGTGCGTGAGGGAAATGAGACCTGCGCCTTCACTGTCCCGTTCCAGACGCAAGGGCAGCCAGAGACATCTCTGAAACCTTCGTGCAAAGGTGCTTTCTCTCCTGAGAAAAGTAACCTAGTGCTAGTGGTAATGGGGTGGCATTGTATGCACCTGGAAGAACACCTCTAGTAGCTGTCTTTACCTACAATTACTGAACTAAAGCATGATAAAAGCCCATTGGTTTACGGACTGCCAAAGCATGGCAAGTCATTAAGAATTATGCTTTATAGTGACACTTTATAAATCATTTCAATGTCCTATGAATGACTCCAACCTTTGGATATAAAGCACACTTTGGATATAAAGTTTAACTTTTTCCATCAGATTGAGATACGCTCATGGTATTAGAACTTGCCCCAAATATCCAATTTGCTTAAGTCATAGAAAAGTGAATAGACGTCACACAGATTTTTAAAATATAACATATTTGCCTGATGCTCACAGAAGTTAAGGAGCAGGAATAAAGAAGAGCTTTTAAAATTGCCTTCTTTTCTCCTTTTCTTTCATATGTCTATGGATTCGCAGCATCTCAAAAGGACAGGAAAGGAATGGCACAGGGAACCTTGCAGTTTAGAGGAGAAATCCAGAAATGACCAGAGCTGTCTTTAACTGGTTTCACATCCCACTACGCATTAACTTGAAGTGGCCTGAACTCAGAGCTATTACAGAGTGGCTCCTTTGACTTTCTATGACTACCTGGTAAAAAAAAAAAAAAAAAAAAAAATTTGAGAGAGATTTTTGCTATAGGGTACGTGCACACACCAGAGAGACAGAGAGACAAAAAGTGAGAAATCACTGCCCAGGGATGATAACCATGTTACAATCCCTTCTCCTCTATTCTCCTCTCGGGGTTTTGGGCACACGTGCCCAGTGTGTCTTAAGCCACTGGGCCCTGGACTCGAACCATGGTGGACCACGCGGGAGTCCAGTGACTTAACCATTATGCCGTCTGCTGTTCCCATCTGGGACTACTTTTGGTACACCAAGCTGAATGAAGAGAGCAAAGATAGTGCATTTGCCACCTGTGGTCTCCGTCAGTGCATGACAAGAAGTGTCTCACCAGCCCGTCATTGGTCTCAGAGCCTGTGGTATCACGTTGAAGACATACACACTACTCATTGTCTAAAATTCAGCTGAAATACAGGGGTACTTCAAAACGTTTGGGGAGAAATGGAGATAAAGTGTGAGCTTACTCTGGTGCAAAACTATTTTGAAGTCCACACATAGTTTTTTCTGTCATAGGTATTTTCATTTAACATTTTGAAGACATCCTTTTATTTTTCTAGTCATCCAAGAAACATACAAAGAAGGTAGAATAAAGGTGATACAAGAACCAAGAACTGGAGTAAGTCTTTTTAAGTTATCCTCATGTTCTCCTTATCATTCACTGTATGCTGCATTTATACACAGTGCAAAATTTAACTAAAGTAGTATTTCCAAAATTCTATTTCCTGACAAAAACTTTGGTGAGTATATGATTTGTACATGAATTTAGTTTAACAACTCAAAGAAAAACACAAAGGGGTGAAAAAATATCTGAGGTTTGATAACGTAGCATTTTTAAAAAATAATTATTCATTTGATTTGATTTATTATCATGTTTTCATTTGACCAGAGAGAAAAGGAAAAGCTAAAAAACAAGTCACCAGGTCCAGGGCTTAAACTGTGGTCAGCCACGTGGGAGTCCAGCGCTTCAACCACCATGTCATCCCCCTAGTCCTAACATAACTTCTTAACAGTTTTGTGATCAAAGAGCAATATTTGCAAATTGTGCTTTTGCCAGGAACGTGTGAAAAATAATTTCATAATGGACAAACGCAGAAATTACAAAAATATCAAATGCAGAGTGAGTGGAACCTGATGCTAACAGAGGAGTAAGTTTACTATAAATACAAAGGGACTTCAAGAAGTTTTAGAGAATGGGATTAAAGTATACATTTAGTTTGGTGCAAAGCATTTGAAATCCATGCATAGCGCTTTCCAAGTCTGCATCTCCATTAACTTTTGAAGACGGCCTCACAGCTCTAGACCCGGCTTATCATTTATATTTTCAGTTGCTTTCAGAGTATAGACGGTGATAAGATTTTTGGCTTTGAAACTCATAAAGCAATGCAAAGAGCATGTAAAAGCAAGTATGCAGCAATATCTGTCTATTCCTAAGGGAAACATCGTTGCTGTTTAAATATGTGAATGATAGACCGTTACAAATATGTGCACACGCGTGCACACTTCATTTGTACACACATGTTTTAGAGTACATGTGCCTACATGCTGTCTTGCTTAAAAAGTGCCTGCTTGGGGGGTCAGCAGGTGGCATGGAGGTTAAGGAGGTTGAACTCCCACATGGCTGACTGTGGCTCGAGTCTCAGACCTGGCGGCTTGCTTTCTGCCTCTCTCTCTCTCTCTCACTCTTGCTCTCTCTCACTCTGTCCCTCCCTGGTCAAATTAAAATAAACGAATGAATGAATGAAGTTAAATAAAGTAATTCGATTTAAAAAATAACCTGTTTTGCCATAATTCATAAAGTTCCCGTTTTGCTGAATCCCAATAGTGACATACTAGAAAAGCTTGGTATCACAAAACAAGAATAAAACTTGAAGCCGCCCAAGTGCCTAGCTAAGATATTTGGAAACTATTTACAACTATGTTGGTATAGCCAGTATCATTCTGGTATAGTTCCTATCGGTGTCCCACTTCCCTCATCAGCGAGGCTTGGCCTTTTCAATTCATCTCGTATTTATCAAACACATGCAAAGTTCCATATGCTCTTCTGGATGCTGACTACCTGCAGACTGACTGCCCATGTCCCTGCCCCCAAGAGCTATGCCAGATGGAAGACACGGAATAAAGCATAGGTGCCATACAGACATTCAAGTGGAAAACTTTAAACCTCTCCAATAAATGCTAGGTATTAATGTGTCACTTTTGCATTAACCCCTTTCATTTGATCATCAGAAAAAAAAAATGCTTCTTTCTAAAAACGAAAGGTGATTACGCGGGGTACTGTCCTACAGGGCATTTTCGTTTCCCGAGTTTCTGAACTTAATGTCCACCTGCTCTGCTGGCTCACTACTAAAGCCATGACACACTAGCTCCCGGCCTCACTGTCTTGAAATGTCACTAAGAACGTCACTTCTCACTTTTTAAGTGCCCAGTTCAACAGTAGTTTCTGCAGTTACTGATAATGTTAAACACTTCCCTTTCTAAATTTTTATTCTTTATGCCAGAGGATGTATGTACGTGAGAGAAAGAAAGAATGCACCCCACCCCCAGGTCTGATCATACTGCAACCCTCTTTCCTGCAAGTCTCCATCCTAACAGTAACCCTGCTATGCACGACCAGTGAGCACCTACTATTTTGTAAAAGCACTGTCCTCTGAGTCTCTGAGCTGCTCAGTTTCCCCACCCAGCTTTCTGGGCCCTTGCCTGTACTTCATTTCTCTGCACCTCCTACTTTCTGAGAACACTTCCTAAGTCAATTAATCAGTCATATACTAATACTCATTTTCCTCTTTGCTTCATGAAACTCTGACATTTTCAAGGATTCAATTAAAATTTTAATTTAAAAAAGCAAAATATATTAAGTTTTATCCATGAATGGAAATAGAACACACTTGCTTGGGGAGAAATTCAGAACTTTCATTATATCGAGATTCTTCTTTAAAAAGATGGAATTCTAATGAAATTCATATGATAAACATGCTGTTAAATTGCACTTTGACAACAAACGTTCACACTCTATTAGACCACAGAAGGCGGGTCTGAGATTCACACCTGGGATCAAGCAAGAGTTGGGCTCATTTTAAATTTATGGCCACCTTGTTCTACTTAAACAAAAGTATGTGTGAGTAGGACATAAGAGAAACAGATACAAGGGCATGATGTCCACAGCACCCACCTCCCCAGTGCCTCCCGACACCTATAGGAATATGCCACCCACATGAGTAATTCATTGTACCCACATGGAGTGGCTGGAACACGGAGTCTGCAGTATGGGATCCAGCCACTTTAACCCCAACCCCTGCTGGCCCTCTGGGTCCATGTTTTCATTCACGAATTAAGTAATTGGTGCAAAGCTTCGCCGTGCATGAAAATGATCTGGGAAGAGCCTGGAAACACATAGTTGGCCAGTCAGGTGTTCGAGGTCTTCGATATGATTACTGCTTCTCAGCGATTCCTATGCGATTCAGTTAAGGGTTGTTCAGAGTTCACATTTTTCAGAAGCGCTAACTCTCTCTCCCTGCAGAGCACCCGTGCTGTAAATGTGTGCGATCCCGTGGGTCCCCCTACATTTCTCACACGATGGCATCCGAAAGATACGCTGTGTGATGTGATATTAGCTGTAACAACAATCGCGATAACAATGCAAATCATGTTCATAGTTTTAGTGCCACTAATGTTTTCACTGTGGATTACACTTACAGCAGTTCTCTACTAACCCAACTATTTTGCTCTCTAGATAATTCCATTAGTAGATCATACTATTGGGTGCTCAAAAAGGCCATGACGCATTTTTTTGAATAGAAAATCATAGAAAAATATGCCATGACTTTACAAATAACCCAATAGACATCTAACAGATTCTAATGCATCAGTTTATTCTATAATAATAAATGCTTTTGTTTGAACTTCAAAAATACCTGCATTCGCAATGATTAAAAGCTCTGTAACTACTCATCTCTTTACACACCAAATAAAACTCTGGTTTTCATAATACAAAAGCTTCAAATGCCTGAATTTAACAACTTTTTGAGTTTTTATTTATAACTTTAAGTAACCACAATATCTCAAGCATCAATTTAGGCAATGAAAATAAACAAGATAGGCATACCCCCTGTTGTGGAGTTTCTATTCTGGTGCAAGGAGAGGTGATAACAAAGTAAATAAACAGATACTTAACATAACTTATACAGAGACATGGAAGCAGTTCCACGCAGGAACGGGGTTGTGGCAGGCGACGGCCGCACCATCCTCACCCCACTCTCAGGACTAAGGCGTCGTCTCCCAGCTGCTAGAAGAGCTTCCTGTTGGAAAGTCTCCAGTAATTTCTCTGGAGTGAGGACTGCCCCTGGGGAGTTCCTGTCCCTTCCCAGGGGATCTTGCGTCCAATGACTGGTCAGCAAGAAGAAATAGTGACTGGTCTCTTGCCCCAACTGGGGGCATCTCTGAAGCACTCTCCCAGGTCTAGCGCCCCCTGTGGTTTGTCTAAATCTGTTCTGTGACTTCGACATGGCTCAGTTTCCCTGTGTCCTGACAGCAGTCTCTGTCTGTCCTCTTCCTTTGCTTGCACAATCGTCTCCTCCCAGAACTGCTTCCTGGAGAGGCCGACTGCACTGTGCTGAAAATGGAAATGGAATGTCTGCTTTTCTCTTCTGGCATCCTCTGCATACAGAAATTTATTTCATAGTTTCTACTCCGCTACCCTGTATGCTTATAGAATAATTTAATTTATAACACAGGCTCTCTAGAAATTTACATCTACCACGTTCTTCAGCTCAAAAAAAAAAAAAAAAAGAAAGAAAAAAAAAAGAAAAAGAAATCAGAAAAATTAGATAGACTTTTTTGCCTCAAAGAAATATTTCTCTTTCTTAAAAGTATGTGTCTGAAATGTAAAAAGTGACATATCCATTAGGAGAAAAGGAAACACAGTTATTTGAGGCACTGTACTGTGAAATCTCCCTCACTCTGTTCTCAAGTGTGGTTGTTTGAATCAATTTTTTTTATTATTATTTTGTAACAGGGCATATATGCTTACCAGAGAAAGACAGAGAGAGAGAAAGTGAAAGTGAGAAAGCAAGCCACTACGTCCAGGACTGGAACCATGGTTGGCCACGTGGGTGTCCAGTATCTTAACCACCATGCACCTGCTGGTCCCAATTCTCAGATGTTTTAATAACAGTCGTAGCAAGTTACATTTATAGAGCATTTGTTATGTAGTAAACGTTATGTGGTGTGCTTTTATTTTTTGAAGTTTATTCATTTCTTTCTTCCCTGAGTAAGTGAGAGAGAGAGAGCACCCCAATACAGCCCTGGCACCAGGGACACTGCAGCCTTCGGGGAGCCCCAGATCATGGCCGAGCATGTCCGGTGGAGTCAAGGAGGCCTTTGACTTGGACAGAAACCTGCCCACACAGAACAGCCTCACAGACCCTGGCATTTTCCTGCTACACTATGGTCTGTTCCTGATGAAAGGCATCTTTAGATTCATTGTCTCAATTTTATGCATTTTCAAAATACTATCATCCCATTATACCACTAGAAAACTGAGGCTTTGAGGGTGTGAATAAACATGGCCAATGAACCAAGTTCAATAGGTGATGAAGCTTTAGTTCAAACCCAGGCAGTGAACGCTCGACCACTAAATAACCACTTGCCTTGCTGAACATTCAGGACCTCTTAAAAAAGTTAGGTGCTATTTTATATATTCATTTTACAAATTTCCATTCTCTTATTTCAAGACAAAAGGAAACCCATACTTTTTTTTAACTGATTATGAAAGTAAAAATAACCAAATACTTTTTTTTTTTTTTTTGGTGAGATTTTTGCTATAGAGCATGTGAGCTCACCAGAAAGAGACAGACAGACAGAAAACAAGAAATCACACTCCCCCCCAGTGGAATTGGCCATAACATAATTAATCCCTTTTTCTCCATTCTTCTCTAAGGATTTTGGGCACGCACGTATGCATGCCTGGTGTGAGTTTTAAGCCGCCAGGGCTGGAGCTCAAACCATGGTCAATTATGTGGGAGTCCAGTGACATAAACATTACGCCATCTACTGGTCCCATACCAAGTAGCTTTTAAATGTGTAAATTTCAATTACAATCTGCCACTTCTGCCTACTTTAAAAAGAAAATGGAAGGACCAGCAGATGGCATAATGGCTATGTCACTGGACTCCAATGTAGTCGACCGCGGTTCAAATCCCAGATCCAGCAGCTTAAAACTCGCTCTGAGCATGTGTGCATCTATGCCCAAAATCCAGAGAGGAGAATGGAAGAGAGAGGAATGCGGCCTAGCCATCCCAACTGGGGGAGGGGGGGTGTGACCTTTCACTTTCTGTCTCTGTCTCTGTCTCACTAGTGAGCACACGTGTCTGATAGCAAAAATCTTCCTAAAGAAAAAAAAAGAAAAAGAAAATTTCCTTTTTCTCCAGAGCACTATATTCTACAAATATCATGCTCTCTTTCATTCTGTTCTGGTGTATGATCAGTCAGTGTTAATATGCTAGTAGGATAATATAAAGTTGAATATCTCCATGAGGAATTGATCATTTGGGACTTTCTCTCTCCTCTAGTGTAAATGCCAACCTATATAATGTTAAAGCAAGGTATAAAATTTCAAGTATCAAAGAGGAAAGTGACATAAAAACATATTTTTGTACGATATCATGATTTTTCATTATCCTTTCCAAAGTATATTTTATTTTGAGCTATAGAAAAAAATCATATGGTTTGATTCATAACATTCATATTTTAATTCCTTATTATTTAATTATCATTTTTTAATTAGCTATAGGGCATGTTCGCTCACCAGAGACAGACAGAAGAGAGAGAGGGAAAGTGAGAAAGCAAGTCACCAGGTCTGGGACTCGAACCACCGTTGGCCATGTGGGAGTCTAGTACCTTAATCACCATGCCACCTGTTAGCCACTGGAGGTTGTTTATAAAATGCTTTCTAAAAGCTACAATTTACAAGAAAATATATCATGAATAGAACTGCAACAGTTATTTCAGGTCAGACCACTGCAGGGAAAAAAGATTTCTCTCCTTGAGTTTTGATCTATACAGTTCTAAACTAAGTCAGAAAAATCTCTCCTAGACTCATAATAGTAAACTGCACTTGATCCATAGCCCCCAAGGGAGAGAAAGCAAAGCTGATCCTGAGTCAGTTTTAGAAAAGGCTAGCTAATACAGAAAAACAGTTTAAAAACAGACATAGCAATGGAAGTTTAGGCCACTTTATGCTCAACGCAATCAAAATCTAAGTTGGAAACTGAATAAAAAAAGATTCTCCATCCTGGTTGTAGCATCCGAAAGGTTAGGATCAAGTGTTGGTAATCTTATAAAATGACATGACTGTTTAATTATATGTGTGACATAATAATAAAGATTTCTCAAAGGATAAGAATTGGAGAAAGTCTTTATTTTGTTTTATTTTAAAATTAATTCATTAAAATTTGACCAGAGAGGGATAGAGTGAGAGAGAGAGAGACAGAGAGTGAGAAAGCAAGTCACCAAGTCTGGGACTTGAACCATGGTTGGCTATGGGGAAGTCCAGTGCCCCTAACCGCCATGCTACCTGCCAGCCCTAGAATGGAAGAAAGTCTTCACTATAAAATTTTGGGAACAAAATTTCTAAACCCTATGTATACCAGACTACAGTAGTCACTCCTTATCTTCAGGGAATTCATTCTAAGATCCCCAGGGAATGCCAGAATTGTGAACTGTATGAAACCCATTAGACACTGTTTTCTCAGTCTGACAGTGGAGACAGAGACTACATGAATAAAAGCCAGGTAGCTTATGTGACATGGATTTCTAGACCAAAGAGTGATTCAGATCCCAGCTAAGAGGAAGTGGAATGGCACAAGGCTTCATTATACCACTCAGAATGCCATGTAATTGAAAACCTATAAATTGTTTATTTCTGAAATTTCCTATTTAATATTTTCAGACCACAGTCAACAGTAGGTAAACAAAACTGCAAAAAGCAAAACCATGCAAAGTAAAATCATGGGTAGGGAATAACAAAACCTCAATTTTGCACTCAAAGAAAATTGTAAGTTTTCTTTTTAATAAACTCACTCATCACGCAAAGAACTAGATTGGATGAAAAGGATTTTACAATATCTAGCACTTGCCTTCAATGTGATTGCTTTGTCTTGTTTCATCTGAAATATGAATAAATTCTAGAAGAAACTGTACTACTTCTAGTTCTGGAATTCTGTGAAATTTACAAGATGTGTCAAATCTAAGTAAGATCTATACTTAGCGCACAAATAACAATATACCATATTCTTTATCTAGTATATGTCTTTAATGGAGCCTATATTAAGAGGCAAAAACAGACAAATACTTCTTAATAGACTTTTTAAAAAAGTAATAAGCCCATTGTTAGACACTGCATGGGCTGAGTTATATACCTCTTAATATTCATAGGTTGAAGTCCTAAGCCCATTACCTCAGGATGTGCTAGTACCAGAAGAAAGAATCTTTCAAGTAGTAATTAAGTTACAATGAGGTCATTAGGGTGGGCTTAATCCTATAGGACTGATGTCTTCATAAGAAGAAAAAATTAGCGCGCACTTACAAAGAAAAATACATGCGAAGCTGTAGGGCTTGTAGAAGCCCTTTACTAGGTAAGGAGAGAGGTCTCAACTAGCCTAGCACTGGGACCAGCAGATGGCATACTGGTGACATCACTGGATTCCCATGTGGTCAACTTGGTTCAAGTCCTGTAGCCAGTGGCTTAAAACTCACCATGGACACTTGTGTGTGTGTGTGTGTGTGTGTGTGTGTGTGTGTGGGTGTCCAATCCCAAGAGGAGAATGGAGGTGAAGGGATTGCATATGGCCATCCCCCCTGTGGGGATGATTTCTTGATTTCTGTCTCTCTTTCTCTCCAGGGAGCACATGTGCCCTGTAACAAAAATCCCTCTCTCTCTCAAAAAAAAAAAAAAAAAAGGACTCACTAATCTTGGTGTGAAGAGTGCCTACAAGAGAACTGGGCAGTCACTACACATTTTGAGAATGGAATGACCTCTTCATGTAGGAAATGAGCCACTGCAAGTTTAGCTGAATAACAGCGTCACTAGAACATCCAATTAAATATAGATGATTATGAGTTAACCTTTCACCATATTGTGAAACTATCCTATCTATTCACTGTTACTATGAATAAATAGTAGGTCTAGGTTAATCTGTTTTTAAAACCTGTGATTCAGTAGAAAACGGCCCAATGTGGAGATAGATATTCTAAGTTCCAACAACAATGCCATACTGAGTCAATAAATTCCTAATGTACTTTTTTTATTCATTTGAGGTCTTTGTCATAGGGCACATGCACTTGCCAGAGAGAGACAAAGAGAGGGAAAGTAAGAAATTACTTCTGAGAGGATGGCCACACCACAATCCCTTCTCCTCCACTCTCCTCCAAGGATTTTGGGCACGCACACACACGTACCCAGCATGAGTTTCAAGCCACCAGGTCTGGGACTCAAACTGTAGTCTGCCATGTGGGAGTTCAGCACCTTAACTACTATACCACCTGCTGGCCCTGACCCATGTACTTTTTGAAAAAGCTTATTCATTTATTTTTTCCATGAGAGTGAGAGAGAAAGGCAGAGAGAGAAAGAGAGAGCGAGCGAGCGAGCCAGGCATCCATGACGGGGTCTTCACACCGTAAGCCACCCTTTCTCAGCTTGCTGGGATTACTGGCTCATGCACACACCTGGTGTGTTCAGGGTGTCTCAGGACACAAACTTGAGACCCTTCCCAGGGGTTCCAGCTGTGTCACCACTATACCACTGCCTGGCTGCATAGGTTTTCAGTGAGCACGCGTGACATCTGCCTTTCTTACCTCACATAGCTTGAAGATTTACTCTCAAGGATGAAAAACAAACAACATCATGCAATTGAACATATTGTGTAAAGCGTCTTTTATGAGATTTAACATTTCTGGGACCAAACCCAATGTTTTACTGTTTCTGGCAATCCCTTACTTTTTAAAATGGGGACCATATATGATCATGGATGGTGGAAAATAACTTATACACTGGGCCATAAATCGAGAGGACACCTGCGTTCTCATGTGGTCCCAATGCAACGTTTATGGTCTGGGTCCAATCACATGTAGCGTGAGAATGAAATACTTAATAGAAGTCTACTGAGAACGTCTTTACATGCCTAGATGCTGCTGTTATTTTATCTTCTAATTTTCTGAATTGTAGCACAGCCCATTAACAAATGATTAATATAAAATGTAATTATAAACCATAAGCCAAAGAAAGTGATAATGTGAGTGTGTAATACGTGGAATAAAACTTCCCTGTATTTTAAGTAGATGTGCAAAGGAAGGGTCTTCAAACCATTCATGGAAAAATGTATATTATAAGCAAGCTGCACATATTTCAAGATTTTTGCACCAAAATAAACTCATACTTTAATTCCATTCTTACAGGAACTTTTTGAAGTTGACACTTGAGTTTTGTTCAGTTCCTCAAGATAGAAGGTTTGGGAGAATTTTCTCAAGTTGTTTCCTGTCCTGTGAATTTATAATGCTCAACACTGGGTTTCCAAAATGTGGATCTTGCCTCCTCAGGACTCTAGATCAAGCTGTGTATATACAAATTCATGTATTCTACTCATGGTTTAGCCTAGGGAAACACATACACAACTGTTTAAACATATTATATCAGTTGTCTCTAATTTTGTCTCTACTTTGCATTATTTTGTCTTTTTACTTAGAATCCATTTTTTGTGTGTGAGAGAGAGATTTTTGTTATAGGGAAAGTGTACTTGCCAGAGACACACACAGAGAGAAAGAGAAACAGAAAGCAAGAAATCACCCCCAGAGGGTCTGGCCATGCCACACTCCTTTCTCCTCAGGATTTTGGGCATGCACCGACATGAGCCCAACATGAGTTTTAAGCTGCCAGATCCAGGACTGAAATCGAGATCGAGTACATGGGAGTCCAGTAACATAACTATTATGTAATCTACTGGTCCCCTAATATTATTTTTTAAGAAGGAAAAATGGTGTATAACTGAGAAACGGTTTAGAAGAAGACATTCCCTCGTGAAATGTTCACTGACCCTTTAGATGGATTACCCATGTGTTTCAGTGCTCATTTTGAACTTACTGGTGACATATTAATTAATAAAATGTTGAATATGAAAAATATTCCCTGCGGTTATGGATCAAAGTTGAAACTCTAAGCTTTTGGATCACTAATCTGAAACCAATCTATTGTGTAAGCTATGGATTTGGGGCTTGGTCAACCTTGACAAAAGCTTCATTCATTTGTTGAGGACCTACTATGTTTCCAATACTCCTTAGTCATTATCTTCACAGAACTTCTAGTTCAGTAGCGAAGATTAAGCATATCCCCAAGTAACAATATTCTAAGAGATGATATATCTTTTTTTTTTTTAAGTATTTGCTATAGGGCATGT
>NW_006159891.1:1701732-1721092 GCF_000334495.1 Tupaia belangeri chinensis
CCCTCTCTCTCTCTGGCCAGAGAGAGATCATGCACCCAAGTGAGAAAGTGTCCCTACCAAGGGATATCATATCTTTAAAAACATAAACATTTTTTTAAAGTTTCCCATATACAGTTATGACTTCTTTTTTGGAATGGATTCACTTCTTACAAGAGTGCCCACTTTGTACAAATATTGGATAATACTTTCTATCGTGTTTTATCACATGGGAGTGGCAATAAAACCACAGGTAGATATTATGACATTTTAAAGACACTGCTAATAGAAACCACTGACTGAATGGCAGGTGTCTCCTCTAACCTGGGTGCCTCTACAGTCATCCACGGAGGTTGAAGTTCCATTCAGATCTCAACAATGAAGGAACTGGCTCTCAGGACGCTGCACAACCTAAGGTCCTATAACATGCACGTGTCAGACAGATGCAAGGGACCTGCTTCTCTGACTCAGCACATGTTCTTAACCACGGGTCACACCAACATCAGCAAAAAGCAGTGAATGTTCCATACAACTGCATGTGTATCTACGATTATCTCAAAATAAAAAGGTTAATTTAAAAAAGTAATTAGCCAACAAAATAACCACTCAGGTTATAAAACAAGAATGCAGAGCAGCCAGAATTGTTTGCATTTACCACAGAAATAGCAACGTTAGCTTACTGAAATGAGTACATTGCATTCCAAAGCACTGACATTTAACAAAACCTTCCCTAAAACCATAGCAATACAATGTTCATCTACGTTAGTCCTTACATTATTTTTGGAAGGTACCATCTTTCAGAAATGAGGCATTCTGGAAGATACCATCTTTCAGAAATCAGCAGTTTGTGTATAAAGACAAGGAAAACTCAGATACAAGCGATAGAATTACTAAAAATTAACAAATATAAGAAAATGCTTGATTAGACTAGCTAAAAAATACATTGAGCGTAATTTACCAGACATTAGCATTCCAAAAATCTGAATCAAAATTTTGTACCTCAAGTGACAATAAAATCATTATGTTTGGCATAACTAAGTTACTTCAAATATAAACACATCCAACAATTCTATATAATTAAAATAAGGTGAAAATCCAATGCAAGTAATCCAGTAATGATATATGGTGTTAGCTTAAGAGTAAGTCAATACCCGTGAGCCCAAAGCATACTTAGAATTAACTTCCATCTTCCACCTAGACTCTAAATAATACTACCGTTATGAGTTTCACAGAATTTATAATCCATAGATCTGAACTGCTTCCCATCCTACTGGGGTGAATATATATGAGTGAGAGATTTAAGCTAGTTTCCTTCCACAGGTAGAATGAAAATAGAGGCAACCTGAAGAGAAGAAAAGAATTACTTGCACTCTTGTTAAGACCTTTCAGTGGGGAGTGGGGCTTTATTTTACATATTGTTGTGTTATTACCTCACATTGTTCATACAGCCAATATGAAAGAAATGACATGTGACAATGATTCCTCATCTGAGCCAGCCACATTTTAAGAATTTTTGCTATAGGGCATGTGCACTTGCCAGAGAGAGAGAAAGGAAATGAGAAATCAAACTGGGGATGGCCACCGCCAACCCCTTCTCCTCCATCCTCTTCTTGGAATTTTAGGCATATACACACATGTGCCCGGCGTGTTTCAAGCCGCTGTGTCTAAGACTCAAACCATGGTAGCTGTGTGGGAGTCCAGCACCTTAAGCACTAGGCCACCTGCTGGCCCCCAGCCACAAACTTCTACACAGAGGCAAGAAATGGTTCATAGCACAATAAATACAGACTTTCTTCCACCCTGCAAACTGAGAAGTCTGTATTCACTTTAAACAAAAGGTGGTTTGCAATCTTTACTTTTTATTTTTTTTTACTTAGTATTATTTTTTCTTTACTATAGGGTGAATGCACTTGCCAGAGAGAGACAGACAGAAAGGGAGAGCGGGAAAGTAAAAATGAGCACCCAGAAGGGATGGCCAAACCGCAATCCCCTTCCTCTGCTCTCCTCTCGGGATTTTGGACACACGCACAAGCACCCAGTGTGATTTTCAAGCCACCGGGTCCAGGATTCAAGCTCAGTAAGCCATGTGGAATCCAGTACTTTCACCTCCATGCCATCTGCTAGCCCTAAAATCTTTACTCTTCTTGGCATATATATATAAATAAAACTGAAGAAGAAAAAGGTAATACAGCATTATTTTTCTGCTTAAAAGATCTTTTGCAGGGGTCCCTTCTGTTCCTGATCTAATAAGCTTATGATCATGTTCAATTACTTACTGCATGGGCCAAGTTCACCAAAGCATTAGGAAGTGTTTTAGACAGAGTTTATTCTCATCGAGGCTGGCAGACCCCCACTTCCACAATCACACGTGATCTCTGCTCCTGTGCCTAACAAGGCGTGACTGAGGTTTGCACTTTCCAAGGTGAGAAGTGTGATTCACAGCCCAGATGGGGAGATTTGTCTTAAGGATTTGGGATTTCAAATGAAAAGGTTTCTTTGAATCTTTGATTCCTGCGACATAATTACTCTCTAACACATTTTTCAAGTGTGGCTTCACCTTGACCCAATGAGGTCACAGCCACCATTGAAGTCTCTCTAATTTCCTATCCCTAAAAATTTATGTGCAAATGTCTTCAGGTCTTAAGCAGTACCAAACTGCACATGAGCCTCAGTTCCTCCAGTCCACAAATAGTCAGGAAAAAAAAAAAAAAACACACAAGGAATGCGTATAGTTCTCTAGAAACGATCACCATGTATCTTCTGTCCAAGCCCCTCCCACCACCAGGTAACAGCTCCCTTCACCTCTCAGTCCGGTTCTGGAATCTGTAAATCCTTTTCAAGTTCTTACAAGGCACTCGGGCCCATTTTAACATGCCCGTCTTCTATTTGGTTCAAAGCACTCCTCCTTTCCTTCTGAGCTCTGGGACTCTGTTTTGGGGAACCTGAAATTCTGTATGACACCACAGCTCCTCCTTTCTCCAGATGGCTGCTTATTCCACTGGAGATGAGGGAGAAGGGAGAGGAGAATGAGAAGACATGTCCTCCTGTACTCTCCTACGGAGGAGATCTGGCTGTCTTCTCCTCACGACCCTCACCCTCGGAGCCCCTGGTGAGCTCAAGGATTCCACTTTGCTGATTTCCTCTGGCTGTTATGAAACCCTCCCCTCACTCCTGTCACTTAGATCTCACCCTCCCTAGCACCTGACCCTCCTTTCCACCTCGGCCACGCACACTCATCCTACACCCTAGCATTTCCTGAGAGAACATGCAGTCCAGAATCTCGTTCGGTTTTCTGGCTTCCTTTCTTTCTCACTCATGTATTCTGCTACCAGACTCAATCATTATTTTCCCGACTTCCCAGTACTGCATTTTAGCGATCCTCTTTTCCTGGTCACATTGTCCTTCCTACCTAATACAAATTCCATTGACAACCTTCTGAACACACATGTACCCCAAACTCTCTAGCCTTTTTCTTTTACTTTCTTCTTTTAAAAAGTTCCCCCCACCCACCCAGAGGGCATATGTGCTTTCTGAAAAACGACAGAGAGAGACAGAGAGAGGGAAAGTGAGAAGTCTCCACCAGGAAGGACGGCCACACTGCGTTCCCTTCTCCTCCTCCATTTTCCTCCTGGGATTTTGGGCATGCACACCCACTCACCCAGCGTGGTCTTCAAGCCATCAGGCCTAGCACTGGAATGGCAGCTGTCATGTGGGAGTCCAGCACCTTAACCACCACACAGGCTGCTGGCCCCACTTTTCTTCTTCTTCTTCTTTTTAAGGGTCCCCCCCCCCCATTGGGTATGTGCTCATGTCAGAAAGACTGAGACAGTGAGAGGGAAAGTGAGAAATCATCCCCTGGGGAAATGGCCACGCCTCAGTCTCTTCTCCATTTTCCTCCTGGAATTTTGGGCATGTGTGCATACGCACCTAGCATGATTTTCAGGTTGCCAGGTCCAGGACTCGAACTGAGGTCAACCATGTGGGAGTCCAGCACCTTAACCACCACTCCATCTGCCGGTCCCTCTTCTTTCCTGATTGGCTGAACCATAGTGGTTAAACCTAACGCTCTACCTGCTTCTTGCTAGTACCCTCTCTACTGAATGTGAAGAGAGAAATACGTTGTTTTGCTGATTTTTAGGCTTTTATGTCAACCAGGACTGAGTGCCAAATGTTCCCCTTCTGCAGCTCTATTTTCTAGTTCAGTCGTCTTAGACAAGCTATGCAAATTCTCTATCCCTCAGTTTGTTCGTTCTCATCGTCTATAAGATGGAGAAAATATCTGTAAATATTTCAGTTAGATACAGTAAGAAATAGCTGTGTTAAATATGGGACACAACGCCTGGCACTCAGTGAAGCTTGATAGATGCTGGCTTTAATTGCTGCTATTATTGAAGACTTTTTTTTTGTCCTTTAAAAACACAAACTCGATCCAAGAGACACTCTGAAATACTTTATAAAAATATAATTATCTCTGGTCTATGACAAAAATGTTGCTCTGATGGCTGGGCCATAATGGGACATGAAGAGCACCACCACTTGGGAGGCTGGAAGCGTCCGGGGACACGTGGGGTCAGTCCTTAGGTCGACCTGGACATGCGTGGTGCAGCTGACCTGTAATGTCAGCTAATTGGGAGGCTCCTGATAGGGCAGGACCCTGCCAGAAGTACCCACCTCTGTCTCCCCTTCCTTTCCTTTGCTCTCTGTCTTAATACCCCCTCACTTCATAAAGAAAAATAATGTACTAAAAAAGAAAGGAAGGGTGATATAATAGAGATGAAAACTGTGTTGTTTTTGTAACCTTCGAGAATGACTCAGATATCATGCTGTCGATAGTATAATATCCACCAGGCATGTTGTCTTTAAAATAAAGTTTCCCTTATTATTTTTTAACACAAACTTCATTTTACAAGTAGGCAAGAAAAGGGGCCAACAGATGGCGTAATGGTTATGTCACTGGACTGTATGCCCCTACGTAGTCAACTACGGTTCAAGTCCCAGACCCAGTGGCTTAAAACTCATGCTGGGCGTGTGTGCATGCGAGCCAAAGATCTGAGAAAAAAAATGGAGGATAAGGGATTGCAGCGTGGCCATCCCACCTGGAAAGTGATTTCTTGATTTCTGTCTCTGTCTCTCTGATGTGAACACATGCCCTATAGCAAAAATCTCTCTCTCTCAAAAAAAAGAACAAAACAAATACAAGAAAACCTATAATCAATGACTCCTTTCTAGACACAATGACAATGTCCGGGGGTTTAAAAAGTCTCCTAGGACTGTACTGCCCGATGTGGTGGTGCGGTTTGTTTAAATTAAGCAGAATTTGAAATGCAGCTCTTTGGCTGTACTAACTACATTCAAATGCTCAGTACTCACGTGTCACTGGGCTACCATACTGGAAATGCAGGTACAGAACATTACCCTCATCGCACAACGTTCTGCCGAACAGCACGGTCCAGTCCCTTTATTATTCCCACAATCCAAACTGGACAGAAATTGAAATTATACACTTGTTTCTAATTTTCTATATTTATTTACAGTGTAGCAAGAGTGTTTCAATGTCGATAAATGTATTCCTGCCACATTATGTGTTTTATCATGTTGCTGGAATGTATTTTGAAGTCTTGTATACGGTCTCTCATCTTGCAAAAAAAAAAAAAGATGGAATTGGATTTGTTACATCTTTGGGGTACTGAAATATTGTCATTAAGAATATTCAGTTTCCAGGGCCATCAGATGGCATAGCAGTTATGTCGCTGGACTCCTACATGGCCAAACTGATTTGAGTTCTGGAGGTGGCAGCTGGAAAATCATTCTGGGCATGTGTGAATGCATGCCCGAGATCCCAGGACAAGAACAGAGGAGAGGGGACTGCAGCATGGCCATCCCCCGAGGGGGTGATTTCTCACTTTCCCTTTCATTGTCTCTGTCCTCTTTCTCTCCAGTGAGTGCATGTACCCTAAGGCAAAAATCTCTAAAATACACACAAAAACACACATACACACACAGAGAAACATACACAGACACACACACGCGCGGTTTTAAGGCTCAAGTATGGTGGTGCAGGAGGTATGGTGCCACTGCAGTGCCATGGGGCCATGGGTAGCCCAGCTCTGGATGGTGGGTCAACCTCAACATCTGGGTGCACACATGCATGGCTATCATTCTGGCTGAGTCTGGGGAAAGATCAGTGTAGCGAGATCTTGTCAGGAGTGGCTCTCTCTCTCTCTCCCTCGAAGGAAATACTGGATCATCAGATAAGTTATGATGCATTTTTGCACAGAAAAACATGTCATGACTTTTCCAATGACAGAATAAATAAACTTCAGAGAAACAAACATGTCCTATGTCTGTTAAGATCACACGACATGCATATTTGTAGAGCTTTGGATACGTGCTTTTATGTCTTTTGTAAAAACTCAGCTTTCTATCACACACGTCCTTTCTAACATATCGTCATGTATTCCAGTAAAAGGACAGCCAGATCCGGGAAAATGATGTCGTGGGATACAAGAAAGGGTAGAACAGAGGAATAGCACAAAGCGAAACAAAGTCTCAGGGTGCCGGCTGCTTAAAGGACCAGGAAACAAATGCGACCCAGAAGCCAGTCAGCTCCATGACCACCTCGTAATGGTACCCAGAGTGAACTCTGAGAAAAGAGGAGGCTGGGTAATATTAGCAAGATGGTGAAGAAAAAGATCCTCTCTCTTTAAAAAAAAAAAAAGAAAGAGAGAGAGAAAGGAAGGAAAAAAAGAAAAGAAAAGAAAAAGGAGGAGGACGAGGAGGTGGAGGAGGAGGAGAAGAAGAAGAAAAATTGAAAGAAAAACAAAGAAAAAAAAAGACAATGAAAAGTTCCAGGAAAAAAGTTTAAAATCCACAAAAATAGCGTAAGTAAATATGAAACAGACTAAAATGCATTATGGCCTTGAATACTCTACAGCACATGAGTAACACTCATCTGCCCTTGGCTCAAGAACGGAAGGAGGATCTTTCAGATACATGATATATAGTCACACCATATTTAAATTTCCCAGGAGAGCCTGTTGAAAAAGAATAATGTATGTCCAACTCATGAAAGGGTAGAAGCTAAATACATATGGAACTCAATACATTTCATGTGTTATCTCATAAGTACTATTTCTCTGCATATAAGCTGAAAATCCTTTCAACTTCCTTCCAAAGATCAAGCCTGTCAAAAGCGTATGTGGAATAATAAAAACTCTTCATCTATACTGGTACGTACACGGGTCTGTGTGAACACATGTACGTGTTTTAAGCAACTTGAGATTTAACTGCTTTGGCTTCCAAGGATCATCTGGAGGTATAAATCAAGGGACCCAACCATGCAAATATAATATAACCAGAGCATCTATGTTTGCACATCACAGATTCTGTTGTGTCTTACAGATGAAATCGACGTTTATGAAATGCTCTACCCATGAAACAACAAGCCACATGGGAGGTACATCTCAATGGATATAGCATAAAATTCTAGGTTTTAGAGAATTTTTTTTTTTTGCCTTAGGGCATGTGAGCTCACTGCAGAGAGACAGACAGGTACAGTGAGAGGGAAAGTAAGAAATCATCCCCTGGGGGGCTGGCTATGCTCAATCCCTTCTCTTCCATTCTCCTTCTGGGATCTTGGGCACGCATGCGCATGTCCCGTTGTGATTTTGAAGCTACCAGGCCCAGAACTCAAATCAAGGCCAGCCATGTGGGAGTCCAGCAATGTGACCACTATGCCACCTGCTGGTCTCCATTGTAAAATTCAAATACATGTTCCGAGCATTATCTTCGTAAATTTATCTTTCAGTATCATTTTTATTTCTTTTGTGGCATACGGTGCATGCATGGGCCGAAGAGGGAGAGAGACTGAGAGGGAAAGTGAGGAACTACCCCCCAGAGCGCTAGCAATGACACAATCCCTTCTACTCCACTGTCTTGGGATTTGGGGGATGCACGCACACGCCTCTTGTGATGTTCAAGCTGTGGGATTTGAACTGCAGTTCGCCATGTGGAAGTCCAGTGTCTTAACCACCTCGCTACCTGCTGGTCTTTCAGTTTTATTTCTTTTTGCATTTTTGAAAGATTTTTGCTCTAGGGCACATGCACTTGCCAGAAAGACAGAAACAGAGACAGAAAGTGAGAAATGACCCCCCCAGGGGGTATGGCCACACCACAATCCCTTCTCCTCTTGGGATCTTGGGCATGCACGCACACGCACCCGGCGGGAGTTTAAGCCACTGGGTCCAGAACTTGAACCACGGCCAACTACATGGAAGTCCAGCGACATAGTCATTACTCCAACTGCTGGTCCCTCATTTTTATTTCTTAAGTGTTTACTTTGGGTATTTGGAGGTAAGACAACAGAGAAGTGGGGCAGGCCTAAAATAACAAGGACGGACAGATGAGACCGAACACAGTGGTTTGTGCCTTTCGTGGTGGCTACAGAAACTCTTGTCTTAATGAGTTGCTAGCATGTCTTCTGTCAGATTTGTGTTTCCCAAATGGTCATCTTTACAGCTCATATTTCAAGGAACTGTACCGATATGGTTACAATAGCAAAGTTAGATAGATGGACAGATAGACAGACAGACACACCCATACGGAGCATGAATAATGTTAAGGCTTAATCGGCTCAGGATGGAGACAGAGGACATGAGATGGAGGAGCAGAAATCCAAGATAACAGCTTTCTGAGCTTAGCCAATTCAGTTATGCTCAACTACGTAAAACCGAACATACGACACAATCTTCAGTGAAATATTTAAGAGAGAGAAGAAGATGATCCAAAATATCAAGAATGGGAGGTTAAGGGTGGTAATAAAATCAGACTCTACCATTAAGGAAGCAAAACATTTACTCTCCAGAACAATGCCCCATCTTCGGCACGTGAAGGAAATGAGACAGCGAGTTATAATAGGACCTACACTCCTGTGAGCGTATTAATTATAAGAGAAGCGCAGAGGTAAGCATTAGCACATAAAAAGAAAATTCCGTCATTGAGATTATCAAGAAGTTCACACACGCATAATTACATGGTACTTTTCAGTCTTAACACAATGGAGCTTTCAGATGGGAAGAAAAAAGAGACCCGAGCATATCATTAGCCCTAAATCTCTAATGAACTTGAATTGTTTTTAAGTTTCGAGAAGTTTGCAGAGGAGGGAATGCAAACTTCAGAGCAGTCCTGAATGATAACAAATGTCCTGAGAAATGCATATGGTTGTTTGTCAGTTAACTTTCTCATAGGCCCTCTACTACCATTCCGTTATGTGTGAGCCAGCTAAATTAATATCCCTCGTTGCCTAGAAAATACTTCCATATTTCATTTTTTCCTTTATTCATGAAGGAGCAAATGCATACACACGTTAAGAGGAAAAGAGAGAAGAGGACCATGACTCGAACTGCGGGAGTCCAGCAACAACCATTTCATCATCTGCTGGTCCTGAAAATGTTGAATTCTATCTGTATTTCCAGGATTTGTACCTCAGGTAGTACTGAATACCCAGCAAATTATCTGTTGAATGTATAACAGAGACAGCAGCTTCAACTATTTCAGCATGTTCAAAAAGTTATAATAAAAGGAGACTTTCGGATGCGACACTTAAGAGTTTATGAGTAATAACGGAAAAGTGTCTCAAAAGCTGACAAACTAAGGTAAGGAAATGAAGAGAAACCATGGAGACTGCCCTTTCCAGGAGCTGGACAATGATTCCAGAGGGAAGTTCAGGGGACCAGCTTGTGGCACTTTGCTCAACCTAGAGAGGACAACACAGCAGGTCTGCAGAGCCCTCGGAAGGAAGAGGAGAGTGAGGTTTTACAAGAGGGGATGTTTGGGAGGCACCGGGAGGAAGTGGGATGGTGCATAGGTAAGAGGGCTTTGGCACAGCAATTCTTGAGATAAACAGGCGTGCATCAGGAGGGGATAAACAAAGCTGACTATAAATGAACAAGGGAATTTTGGAAAAGTGCCTCCGTAACGGTATTTATTTCACTGGAGAAGCAGAGACTAGATAATATGCTAATGGTAAGAGGAGGCATGGGCAGAAGACTTAAAAAGCAGAACAAGATTTAGAGGGGTCTTGATAGGAAGGGAGCTACTATAAATGAGAAGAATGAGCAGCACTGAGAAAGCATGTTGAACTGGGATCTAAATCTTGAATGCACGAGAAGAAATTCATCTCCAGTGACTGAAACCATTCGTATGGCATAACCATTAAGAGTATCACGGCCCTAAAAATCAAACGGTTACACATCCAGGCTTGTCTCCCAAGAAATGCAAGCAGATGATCATTTTCTGATAGCACAGCAAAAATGTTTTGATTACGTGAACAATAACAAATATATACATGGATATATAATCTAGAGATATATAGAATGATGGTTAATCATTTTTACTTAATTTAGGGGGAAAATGAAAATGTGATGTGAAAAAACTTCTCAGTGGTCCTTTCAAATCTATTATCACTGATAATGCTGAAAGAAGGCTGAAATTGATTAAACTCATTTTATAAATATTCTTATGTAACTCACAAGAGATTCCGCTATCTTGTAGAAACCAATGACTCCATATGTTTTTTAAGAGAGAGATTTTTGCTATAGGTTGTGTGTACTCACTGGAGAGGCGGAGAGGCAGAGAGAGAGAGAGAAAGTGAGAAATCACCCCCAAACCCCACAGGGAATGACCAAACCACAATCCCTTCTCTTCCATTCTGTTCTTGGGATTTTGAGCACGCATGCAAATGCACCAGTGTGAGTTTCAATGGTCAGGGTTCAGGACTCAAACCATGGTCAGCCATGTGGATATCCCGTGCTTTAACCACTAAGCCACCTGCTGACGCCAAATCCAATACGTCCTTAAAAATAAGCTGCTTTTAGCTTTGTAAAATAAGGAAAACTAAAATAGAAAACTTAGGCATATTCAAAATTGAAGCTAAGTCATCCTTGGCCATGTGAAGAGACACTGCTACCTTGGGCATATCGTTGGTCTTAGCCATGGAGAGGTCTGGAAAAGAAATATGATGATACGAACAATAGCCTTTTGTTGTTATAAGTTGTTAAAAATTAAATATTAATTTATATTAAATTAAATATACAGAAATAAACTCTAAAGTTTAATTGTCAAGAAGAGAGAAGCTGAATTTAGGGTCAAATAACAAACTCAGTTTGCAATGACAATAGAAATGTAGCAGGATAATAAGTGAGAGAGAGGGAACCAGCAGTTAGTGTAATGGCTATGTCGTTGGACTCCCACGTAGTCGACCGCGGTTCGCATCCCAGACCCGGTGGCTTAAACTCACGCCAGGCACGTGTGCATGCATGCCCAAGATCCCAAGAGAAGAATGGAGGAGAAGGGATTGCGGCGTGACCATCCCCTCTGGGGGGTGATTTCTCGCTTTCTGTCTCTCTGTCTCTGTCTGGCGAGCACACGCGCCCTATAGCAAAAACCTCTAAAAAATATATAAATAAATAAAAAATAAGTAAGAGAGACAGGACACCAGGCTTTTAGCAGAAAAATAGAAGTTTATTCGTGCCAGCACTGACTCGTGGATTTACAATTTTCTTTTTAGACAGATTTTTGCTATAGGGCATGTGCACTCGCTGGAAAGACAGAGGGATAGAAAGCAAGAAATCACCCCCAGGGGGATGGCCATACCTCACATGCGTCCAGCGCTAGTTTGAAGCTGCCAGGTCAGAAACTCGAACCATGGCTGACTACCTGAGAGTCTAGCAACCTAACCATGACACCATCTGCTGGTCCTCAGTGGATTTACATTGAAAGGCTAAGCCCCGAATCTCTGGGGGTCCTTCCTCATATTTATTTTAGTTTTTTTCTCCTTTATATAATCACATCTACTTTGATTGGATAACTTGTGTAATAAGGCTGTTACAAAAAAATTATGCAGGTATGGAGCCGGCAGGGCACATGGTGGTTGAGGGCACTGGACTCCCACACGGCTGACCACTTGCTTTCTCACTTTCTCTTTATCTCTCTCTCTCTAGTCAAATTGAAATAAAATTAAATTAAATAATTCTTTAATTTTTTAAAATTATGTAATTATGTACTGGGCTGTTAAATATGTAGGCATACATGGAGTTACAGAGCTGTTAGAGGCAGGGCTACAAGGTTACTACAAGCCACGCATGTGTACTTAAATTTTAAGCATGTCATATTATCTTTTTTTTTGTTTTGGAGGGTCCCCCCCCCAATGCCCATAGAAATGCCAGTTTAAAAATGACAGGATATAATGTTATAGAGAGAGAGTAAAGCATTGGTATGAGAACTAGCTATGAATCATATCTAAACAAGTGAATTCATAATATCTTATTTTCAAACCTAGATTATGAGAGAATTAGATATATGTATTAAAGTTAACAAAATGATCAATTGAAAAAGTATTTTTCATGTCCAGTTGAGTTCTTGAAATTGTTCCTGGGGCCACATTTTAAACTTCAATGGCAGGTGAGCACAGAAAGCTACAAAAATCAGACAATTGAGGTTGGGATTAGTGCGATTATTAAAGCCATTACCACTTGTCTAGCTGTAATATCCTCTTTGGGAATATTCCTGATGTCATCTTGGAAAGTGTTCATAATTTATATCTTATGATTTGTTTTAGTTTCTGAAAATAAACTTCTGGTCGACTATCATAAAAGTATTATTAACTTTCTATAAAGTGTGTGACTAGTAATCTTGTTTTAGATCAAACTCCTTTTTTCTAATTTTCCACCAAAGTATGCCAAGCCAGTCTGAAACCAACCACTCAATAACTTCCAAACTATTTCGGTTCGTATACGTCACACTTCTATACATCTGCAGACATACTCACAGGAGCGGGGCTGCAGTTCTAGTTCCAGACACAATAGTTACCACGCAGCATTTGGCAGTGTCTTGAAGGACAAACTTCACTGTGTTCGTTATACACAGGATGACAACCAAATTTTAATAATTTATTACCATCATAACTTATTAGACTCTATTTATTGACACCTCAGCAAGGGCCAACTTCCAAGATTCGTTGCTGTTTATTTTAGTGACAAAGCAATGACATGAAGTCTTAAAAATTCCTTCAAAGTGGCACAAGCCCAATGTGCCCTTGTATGACCTGCTCACCGCCAAGAGCGTGAAAGACACTCGTATTGGCATAGGTCGCCTCACCATGTCCCCCTGTTCACCTCATGCTTTAACCACTGGAAACTAAGAAGCAACACTTCAGCTGGAATGTTCTGGCTCTCCCTTAGTGATAATTCAAGAGACAGACGTGAACAACTGTATTCCTCAGAGATGCTGTTAATCAGAGTGATCAGTCAGCTGGCACCTTCCTGTCTCTTTCAGGTTATACGAATTGAGAGCTGTCTAATATTATTTGATTATGCTGCCCCTCTAGAGATCACTCACTATTATCACCCTAAACCTTTTATTATTTGGAAATGCACGATTTTAATTATTAAAATATTTCATTTGATTTACAAGGAGTTTTTTCAAAGCAGCCTTTTGCTTCTCAAACAAAACGAGTTGACATTGCATCACAAACACATTTGGGAAAGTAGTTAAGTTGCCAGGTTTTAAATTATGAAAGGAATATGGTTAAAAAAAAATTCATTGAATAACACAGAGTTTCCAAACTTAGCTAATGGACAGGATGATTCATTGTTCTGGTGTGGCAAGATGAAATGGGAAGCCAAGAACTGAGAAAGCGCAAAAATGCAGGGACTGGAAACTTTCAAGCTTGGGCACAGAGAAGCAGGCGGTCCTGCTGTAATCCGAATGGAACAGGCAGCATGAATTTATAAGAAGGTGTCTCTTAGAGTCCCGAATTAGCCTAATTCATTTAGAAACTTATTAATGGTCCTGGCACTTTTCCTTAGGGGCCGCATCAAGGTATATAAAATAACCGCTAAAGTCACTTTGGTATTTGCATAAAATTAGTTTATCTCCACATCGAATGTGAGTATTGTTATAAAGCCTACCTTGAAGTACCGTTGGAAGCAATTTTCAAATTAAAGTTTCATTAGTGCTCCCTTAATACTGTCATTTATTGATTGTTCTCATCTCCATTCTATTCATATACGATCATCGTCCCCCAGTAAATCATTCGCGTGGATGAGAGACTTAGCAGAAGCCATTCCCCTGTATTAGAGGAAAGAGAAACTATGCGAAGCAGCAGAGAGAACACCAGAATTCAAATCATAGTTTGTAATTCCACTTCGCCACCTCCAAGTTACTGGGTCTTGGAAAAGTCTCTTGACCTTTATTAGCGTTGTTTCTTTAAAAAAACAAAAATAGAAAACCTGTCTAATGGTAATGCTTACCCACCTACTTTCTAGGGAGAAACAAAAAATACAGGCATAACTTTTATATTCTGTGAGACACTGTTTCAAGGTAAGCTGAAACAGTTATGAACTAGCAGGAAAAGAAAAAAAAACAGTTTTTCTCTAAATGAACACATAAAGGTAAACACTATAACTTCAACTGTATAATTGATGATTATTATAACTTATAAGTGTTATATTATTACTAATACGTGCATGCATTTTATGTTTTTCCAAATTTTCCAGTGCTTGCTAAAAAAAGAATACCGATTAGGGAAACTTTTATTTTTGTTCAGGGCAATCCTTTAAGAAAGAAATTTTCTTCTGGATTTCTTTGTAATCCTAAAAGGTTCCTGTTTGACTTTTGAACATTTAAATTAAGAAAACATGTTTTAATTTATAGTACAAAGAAGAGAAAACATTTTTATTTTCCATGTCACGTCAAGTTAACTTGTACTATTTTTTTATTTATGAAGAGTCAAAGAAGGATATATATGCATCAAACATAATTTACAATTAATAAATAATTAAGAACTATGCCACTAATTAATAAGTAATCGGTATAAATTCAAAGTGCTCATTACATTCCTTAGGAACTGAACAATGTTATTTTGAAACAATTTCTTATTTTTTTTAATTGCCATAGAATAGAGGTGCATTCCAGAGAGAGAGGGGAGACAGAGAGACAGAGAGAGGGATAGAAAGCACCCCTTGATGGTGTATATTCATGCTATTCAACCCCTTCTCCTCCATTTCTTCATCCTGTTGGGATTTGGGGCATGTATACCCACATTCCCGGTGTTATTCTCAAACTGCCGGGCCCAGGATTCGAACCACAGTCAATTATGTGAGATTTGGCTCCCTTATGTACTAGCTTGCAAGGCCAGCATGAAAGCTATCAATTAGCCGGTAATTGAGCCACGTCTTCTTTATTTCAGAGAAAACAAATGACAAGGCATATCAAAATATGATAGATGGTTATGCTGTTTTTAAGACAAGTTTCAGTGCTTTTCGATTCTAATAGCCATTGAACTCAGTTTTCCACAGTTACTGTGTCTGCCACATAGCAGAATTTAATTATTTATTCATTCAACAAATGTTTAGGGGCACTTTCTTCATTCAAGACACTGATGAGCATGGCAGGAGGTAGAAAGATTAATTAAACATAGCCCCTGCCGTAATAGAATTCACAGTCCAGGTTCCTCGTGTGCAGGGAGACATGTGAGAAACTAAATCATCAAGAAAAATCTAAGTCATTTCACTGTACCCTACTTATTGCTTCTTAAGGTCAGTCTGAATCTTGCCTCGTACTGCTGTCTCAGAAATGTCCTATTTTCCCCAGATGTCTCTATTTTCCCAGGCTCACCGAAGAATCAGGCTGATCCCAGATTTTAGCTCGTCAGAAAGTATATAAGCACTCAAGATAGAATAGGTAAGCTTAAGCTCACTGCCCAGCAACCATTACCAAAAGCATTATCAAAGGCAGCAGAATTGATAGGGCATGTCTAGGGGACACACAGCCCTCTCCCGTCATTGGAAATGAGACCAGAAGGCATCCCAGTAACTGAACCGTGCTATACGCTGTAAGAATGTCTCCTATGGAAGTCTTTACTACATTAAAACAATATTGCTCACTGGGCCATTCAGTTCCCACGTTATGAAGACTTACCAAAAAAATTCTCTCCAGTCTCAGCACTAGGAATGGCCTCTACTTTCCCTGGAAAAGGAGACTTCTGATTCTACCTACTTCTTTGGTTCTGATAGTGGTTTAAAAATTTATGGGCAAATTTATAGACCAAATCCGGTGAATGCATACTCACTTAGAACATAGGTTTGAGAACTTTGCTTATTTTTCCTATCCTTAAAGAAATTTCACTTTATTATGAGCTTCTCAATGCTAATTGTTTTTGGTTTTTTACTTACTCCAAGTGTAACTGTAAAACAGAGTACTATGTAACTCATATGTGTACAACCTGATGAATTTTACAAATGAACAGGCTCAAGTAACTAGCGCTCAGAGCAGGACATACAACACTTGAGCACCTTGCCCCCTCTCAGCGATAATCATGATGGGCTCATGAGCTAGCTTTGTTTAATATCGAACTGTATGTAAACGGAATTGCTTTCGGGGGGGGGAGTCTAGCTCTAATTGTCAACATTTTGCTGCTGATATATTCATATTTCAGTCTGCAATTTGAATTTACCCATTCGCATTCTAATCCTTACTTTTTAAATTTTAATTTAATGACATATGGTTGTTTTTTGTTTTATTTAAGAGAGATTTTTGCTATAGGGCATGTGTGCTCACCAGGGAGACAGAGAGAGACAGAGAGACAGAAAGGAAGAAATCATCCCTGAGGAGTGGGGGAACGGCCAAACCGCAATCCCTTCTTCTCCATTCTCCTCTTGGGACTTTGGACATGCACACACATACACACACACACACACCTAGCATGGGTTTTACACTACTGGGTCTGAGAAATCCATCCTAAAAAATGATTGAGACTAGGAAATGATTTATCAGATATTATATCAAAGGCACAGCTAACAACAACAACATAGAGACGAATTCATTATAAACATTTTTAAATGCTGCAAATGAAAAGAATAATTGTGAGGCCGACAGGTGGCGTGGTGGTTAAGGGTACCGGACTCTCACATGGCTAGGATTTGGCGACTTGCTTTCTCACTTTCCCTCTCTCTCTCTTGTCAAGTTAAAATAAATAAAATAAAATAACTGTAAAAAAAATAATAATAGCAATAAGGTAAAAAGGCAACCCAGAATAGGAGAAAATGTTTGTTAATTATATATCTGATATGGAGTTAAGATCCAGAATACATAGGGAACTCCTAAAATTTAACACAAAAACAAACAAAAATAAACATACAACCCAACACAAAACTGGGCAAAGGGCTGGTGCAGACATACCTCCAAAGCAGATACACAGAAAACGAATAAGCTTATGAAACGATGCTTAAGATCACTTGAGCATTTGGAAACATAGATCAAAACAACACTCAGACGCCATCTCACACCTGTTAGCATGGTTATTTTCCAAAATAAATAGAAAATAAGTAGAGGTGATTACGTCCGTGATTGGGACCTACTGTGGTGGGAAAATAAAAAGGTACAGTCCCTAACGAGAAGAGGAAGAGCATTGGCTCCCAGAGAACCCCACAAAGTCACGCAAGTCAAGAGGTTCAAATCTTCGTGTTTGCTTTAAGAACACTCGTGAAACTGCCCGGGCCATCAAGGGTATGCATATCTGAAAAGCCACCAAGTATCTGAAGGATGTCACTTTACAGAAGCAGTGTGTGCCATTCTGTCGTTACAATGGTGGAGTGGGTAGTTGTGCCCAGGCCAAACAGTGGGGCTGGACACAAGGTCAGTGGCCCAAAAAGAGTGCTGAGTTTTTGCTGCACATGCTTAAAAATGCAGATGGTAATGCTGAACGTAAGGGGTTAGATGTAGATTCTCTGGTCATTGAGCACAGTCGGGTGAACAAGGGACCCAAGATGCACCATCATACATACAGAGCTCATGGATGGAACCCATGTGGCAGCTCCCCCTGCCACATGGAGATGATCCTCACCTAAAAGGAGCAAATTGTTCCTAAACCGGAAGAGGAAGTTGCACAGAAGAAAAAGCTATCCCACAAGAAACTGAAGAAACAAAAACTTATGGCAGGGGAATAAAGTCAGAATAAAATAAATGTAGATAAAAGTGAAAGTAAAAAAAAAGGCTCAATCACTGTGGAAACAATATGGCTATTCCCCCAAAAATTCATACGAGAAACATCACATGGTCCAGCAATTCCACTTCTGAATACACAGAAGGACTGAACGCGGAATCTTGCAGAGAGATTTGTACACTCCGGTCCACAGCAGACTATGCGCAACAGCAAAAACGAGGGAGCGACACAGGTGCCCATGAACAGATGACCACACAGGCCAAGTATTGTATGTATATATGATGGAATATGTTCAGCCTTCAAAAGGAAGGTAGAGGGGCCAGCAGGTAGTTAAGGCACTGGACTCCCACATGGTAGACCGCAGTTTGAGTCCTGGACCTGGCGGCTTGACAATCATGCCGGATGTGTGTGCGTGTGTGCCCAAAATCAGAGGAGATTAGAGGAGAGGGGATTTGGGATGTGGTCATCTACCCTGGGGGATAATTTCTCACTTTTCCTCTCACTGTTCCTCTCCAGCAAATGCACACACCCTGTTGGGGGGGCGGGGGAGACTTAAACAAAAAGAAAGGTAAAATAAATTTGAAATAAAACTATGTCAATATTGTCCACTCGCCAGAGCCAGAAAAAAATCAACTAATGCCTTATAAAAAGAAAAAAATAAATGAGAATTCCAAAGGAAGGTTACCTTTCCAGTTAAACCAGTCTAAAAAACTAGGACATCTCATTAAAATGCCTAGTTAATTTCATTATGCAGCTGACAGCATGTTTGCCTTCCTAAGACTTATTTGTATTTATTTCGTTATACTTACCTCACCTCTTGGTTTTGTTTCAAGGTAAATGTACAAAATTAAAAAGCTGGCCCCTCCTAACTATATCTACATTCTTTGGTACAGTTTATCTCTAATGTGAGTTCAAGAATAATTCCTTGCTCCTAAAATGTTAACATTAAATATAAAGGACCAATATACTCAATAGGAGGACTCAACAGAAGCATAGTAACAGTTGTAGAGTAATACTGCTACTGATGTGCTAGACTTTACACTCCGTGAGGACAAATTCTTGCCTTTTCTGGTCAACTTTGATATCCCCAGCACAAGCGTAGAGTTACAGGTACATAATAATCACTATCAAATACTTACTGACTACATTAGGGTACAGTTAAAAGAACAGAAAATAATTGATTACACTGTAACTCTGATTCAAAATCTGTACAGAATTCAAACATAAAATACACACACACACACATATATATATATAAATTTCTGGTCTTTTCTATATTTTTCACAGTTTAGTTATATTGTTTCTGCTGTGTTTTTTTTTTTCTCTCTCTTTTTTTTTTTTTTTTTGGGGGGGTTTTGGCTATAGGCCTGCGTGGCCGCGCGG
>NW_006159891.1:1721123-1727927 GCF_000334495.1 Tupaia belangeri chinensis
CAGAGAGAGACAGAGAGACAGAAAGCGAGAAATCACCCCCCAGGGGGGATGGTCACGCCACAATCCTTTCTCCTCCATTCTCCTCTCGGGATCTTGGGCACGCACGCACACGCACCCGGCGTGAGATTTAAGCCATCGGGTCCAAGACGTGAACCGCGGTCGACTACGTGGGAGTCCAGCGACATAGCCATTATGCTAACTGCTGGCTCCCTTCTGCTGTGTTTTATACACACCTAGCACAATATTAAAATATGATGATGATTCTGGTAGACGAAATAATGTGTGTACATCCTTGCATCCCTCACCCCGATGACAGTATGTTGGTATCTCACCTGTGGAACTTGTAAATAGTACCTTATTTGGGAAAGTTTTTTTAAAAATATGTGGTTAAGAAATTTTAACGCTCCAGGAGCATGTGCGTATGTGCGTGCATGTCCAAAATCCTGAGAGGAGAACGGAGGAGAAGGGATTGCATCGTGGCCATCCTCCCTGGGGTGATGGTGATTTCTTGTTTTCTGTCTCTCTGTCTCTCTGGCGAGCACACGCGCCCTAGAGTAAAAATCTCTATCAAAATTTTTTTAAAATAATAGCAATTTCCTGGACTATCAGAGTAAGCTCTGCATGCAATCACGATGGTCTCTAAGAAAGATGCAGAGAGAGATCTGACACAAAAGGGGAAGGCAACGCGAAGACAAAGGAAGTGACGGGGCAGGGAGGCAAGGAATGCTGACCAGAGGCTGGGAGAGGCAAGGGCTGCTTCTCCTGCAGGGTCGGGGATCCCCAAGGAGCATAGTCTTGCTGACGCCCTCATTTCAGCCCAGTAATACTGACCTGAGATATCTGGCCGAGCCTATGTGGGGGAATACGCTGATGCTGGAAGCTAGCAGATTCGTGGTTACTTATTTGCTGCGATCGCCACAAGAATCTAATACATAAACAAACTGGCATCTGCGGTTTGGTTGCTACATACCAGATACTATTGGAAGCACTTTACATGTATCAGCCTATCTTCAGTCAACCCTATGAGATTTACGATATAAGGATTCTGAGGCAAAGAGCCAATTAATGGACTTAATTGCCAAGGTGTGTAAGGAAAACGGGGAGGATTCAAACCCAGGCATTTCCGTTCTCAAGGTTACACTCTTAAATGCTACACCATATTAACTGACCTTAGTTTCCATGACTTTTAAGGTCAAATGTTACTATGAATGTGAGATTTATACCCCCTGAGGACCCGATCTAGTAGATGTAACATTTATTCTTTAAATTCAAAATGATATGGATTGCATGAGAAACTGAGATGACCCCCTGAACACTGTATTTACCTAAATAGTTTTCTGTTGTTTGTTTTTGTCCTAGGGAACTTGTACTCACCCGATAGAGACAGAGATGGAGAGAGGCAAAGTGAGAGATCACCCCGCGGGGAGACGGCCATGCCGTAATCCCTTCTCCTCCTATCTTCTGGGATTTGAGGCATGCACACACATGCACCCCAGCGTGATTTCCAAGCCATAGGGTCTAGGGTTCAATTTGTGCAGCCAGTCATGTGAGACCAGCTTGTTCATATCCATGCCACCTACCAGCCCTGCAGTTTTAAAATCTATTATCTGTCAGGATGGCTTCTGGGTTTCCTGTGTTATTCCACTGTGTGAGGGACAAGAGGAGGAAAGACACTTGGAGACATTTTCATTCATATTTCTTTCACTTCATTTGAGAGTAGATAGGCAATACTGAGGAGTAAAGAAGAAAGAAATCGTGAATATTATAAAAGTAACTCTTCGGTAATAAAAGCAGAACATAGGACAGGATCTCAAAAAAATCGAGAGGAGGGCATCTGACCCCATGTGATGAAAGGCCCTCAGAAAATCTCTAACGGAGCTCTCTAAACTGCGTTGTAATCATGTTTATTCTTCTCATCGGGGCAGATAAGACTGGTATCAGGGCATGCCAAGACCGGCACTGTTCCCTGAAAGGTAACTACGTGAAAGAGAAATGAGAACCCTATTGCATGGCAAACCTCTCACTGAGAAGACCTACCGAGCAATGCTGCTTGTTTTGGCTGATAAAATTTCACAAATAAAGGATAACTGTTTGTTTTCCAAACAAGGCAAACAAGTAAACATGTGGTTAGATGACGCTGTAAGAGTAGTAAAAGCGTAAGCAAATGATCTAAAGATTCTGTCTCATTCTAGAACTGTGTTCTTATCGTCTCTCAAGGTTTATCAGGTTAGAAATAAGATACTCTGAATCATAGCTCAAAACTAGGCAAAAGACTAGAGGTGGTACAGAATTATCTGAGTACGATTGAAATCACATGTAAACTGGGATCACGAGGGCAGCAGGTGGTGTGGTGGTTAAGAAGCTGGACCACCATGTGACCAGCTGCAGTTCGAGTCCCAGACCTGGTGGCTTGAAAATCACGCCAGGAGCATGTGTGTGCATGCCCAAAACCCCAGGAGGAGAGTGGAGAAGAAAGGACTGCAGCATGGCCATCCCCCCTGGGAGGGTGATTCCTTACTTTCCTCTCACTGTCTCTGTCTCCGACAAGCACATATATCCTATGAGGGGGGGAGGGAACGTTGGACACAGATTTTGTAAAGGAATTTAATTCATCTCTGCCTCTTGGTGCCTTCGACGTCTTCTCATTGCAGTTTGCATTTTTTGTTTTAGTTGTTGAAAACGGGGACTATTTCAGTATGGGCTATAACAAAATATCATAACCTAGGTTCATGACAAACCTTTGGTTTTCATTATTCCAATGCCTAACAGGACCAGGGTGCTGGCTTGTGTGGGAGGTGGTACAGGCCCTCGTACTGGTTTGCAAGAGGCTCCCTTCTTGGGATACCCTCATCTCAAAGGGCACTAATCCCACCATAGGGGCTCCACCCTCATGACCTCATGTAACCCTAATTACTTCTCAAAGGCCCCACTTACAGATACACCATATTGAGAGGGGAGGCTTCAATATATACACTTTTATATGAACATAAACATTCAGTCCATAGCACAGTCATAGCACTGAAGTTACTGAAACAAATCCATTTCTAACATGCTAGAATTTTTAAAAATGATCTCCAAAGTGTTATCCACTTATTCAAAATATAAATTACGCTGACAAATGTGGGGCACATCCTCTGTATAAGCAAACTCATCTCAGCTTCCTAAGTGACTACTGAAGTGCGTACTTGATTTTTAACCCACAGGCTTTATTTTATTCAAGCTCTCACTTCTGAACCCTTGTCAGAAAAATGAAGAAGTGCCATTCACTGTAAGTTCCAAGCTCTTGAAACATTAAGCATTCCAAATCCTTTTCCAATATTAGTTTCTTCAGTCAGTGATGTCAATGGGATTTGTGTTTACAGAATTTAAATTACCTTTCAGAAATACAGTTGTTCAAATCTCATCAAATAATAGCAAATGACATGTTTGTCCTATTGTGCAAATATGGTATGTAAACATTCTTAAAACACAACAGAAAAGGTGTTCATGGAATTAGAAGATGCACCATTTGTAAGCCTCCAGTGGTTTGTAGTTAGGAAGCTGGACTACCATGAGTTCACAATTAGTTTCAATAGTTTATAGTGTTGTTCTCAGAGTAAATATGTTAGCTACTCTAACAACCTCATTATCTACTGCCAAGAAAAAAAAAATAGAAAACTCTTGACAAGTTATTATACTATTTTTTGTGTCTCTTAAATTTTTCCATATTCAGAAATGTAGTTTCCAAAATGCAAAATTTGCTATTTTTAAAAACCTCTACATCAACAGAAAAGATACTAATTTATATTTCATAGGATACCGAGTTACTACCAGAAACACAATCTAACCCTAAAACAACAGCGAGATCGTGGCAATATGCATTAGTTTAATGGCACAGAAAAATGCAGTTTTATTTAGAAACAGTGCACTTTCCTGCCAGTACAATAAACACAGTGAAATATCTTTAAATTCTCAGAGTCTCCATTTCCCAAAACTGCTACTCTAACCTGAAATATTAACAGCGTAAGTGTCCCAGAGGATTTGCGCAATTTTAATTTGATAATTCCACTCATGTGCAGGTAAATCAGATCTGTGACTTAGAATATGCACCACTCTCAAAATAAGCATAATTACAGCTTATGAAGAAACAGGATAAATGTATCTTATTTGCTGTTTTCACTCCGAGTTTTAAAATCTCAAAATCTCTAGATAAGCTCTAACATAACTCATCTGAAGCGCTCATGAGTAATGAGTTTATGAAGCTGGATTATAAGGGAACAATGGGCAGTAGGTACACAACTCCAGCACATACTCTGCACTGAGAAATGCGACATTCTAATTACATTTCAAAAAAGAGGAAGCTCTCAATTAAATGTGAATTATCTAACTGTTGCTACTGTAGATAAATTACTTTGCCGGGTTGAATTGCAAACATTTTTCATTACTGAACTTTTGATGCACCTGGTAAATAGCGAATCACAGCAGGGGGAGTAATTGTTTTGAAAACACTGTTGAAAATAAAAAAGGAAAAGTTAAAACAAACTACTAGCACCTCTTCATAGAAATTTAACATCCTGTTAGGATCTGAGTTTTAATTATAAGCTTGCTGAAGTAGGAGAGTGTTCGTGTAGGTTAATTCTAGAGAGTCATAGAAATGTGATGTTAGCCCAGACTTGGTCTGATGTTACCAATCACACATTGCTGAGGAAAGACTACACTAACCACTAGGAATTTACACCGGGATCCAAAGACCACCACCAAAATGAATAGCAAGGTCTCAGCATCCAGCCCCTTTTAGACCCAGCAGGCTGAGTTATGTACCAAGAGATGCCACAGTGGTCACTCGATTCCAATTCTCCACACTCGGCTGCATGACACAGTTGACCACAGACGACGCGACCTATGATTCTGTTATCACGGTACTAACTTGTCATAGAATTTGGAACTTAGATTCTAATGAGGCTCACGGAGGTTATGTCGTGGTGAAGGAAACCCATTTTGAAGGACAGCAAGCTCAGGTCCCGAAGAATGACCTCTGGGACTTTTCTCAACCTCACATTTCCAAAGTTCCCTTTCCTACGTAGAAGTAAACAGGTGGGGACCGCAGTCCCGCTTCTGGGGATTGTTCAGCGTCTACAAGAGCGGTAAGCTTCATGTGTGGGGACTAGGAACTAAAGTTCAGGTGTGGTTACTATCATCATTATTAAATGACCCCAAAAGTCACTCAGCCAATTAGTCACAGAGCCAAAATAATCTAGAAGTCCCAGTTTGGGGTTTAGGTCTTTTTCTCCTAACACAGACAACTTCTGATACTTCATTTACTGAAATCTGAGATAACGCATGAGCTGGAGAGGTTTGCCCCTTTGCAAAGACTATATTTCAGCTCCGTGAATAGAGTGCTCAAGCTCATTTCTGAGGAACATCTGGACAGAGATGGGAAGAAATTGCAGCAAACCTCAGACATGCTTGTGCTGCACCCATCTGCATAATTTGAAATGACCCATATTTGCCTTTCATGCTTAGAGACCAGAGCGGTGCAACTGAATTGCCCGGTGCAGGCCAATGGGTGGCATGAAAGCCAGGAGAGAGACCCCTTTCCAGTCGGTTTTAGAAAACATGGTGAACCAGCACTAAGCCCACACCTCAAAGCCACATTTAACATATCACCTAGAAATAACCTCGGCAGAAACAGGTAGGATTGTCCTGGCTTCCAGAAAGTACTGCAGGAACAGTAAGAACTGTGTGGCCTCCAGGGTCCTTCCTGACACCCACGGAGCCTAGGATGTTCTTTGGGGTCCGTTCAAGTTGCAGGAGTATGAGACGCTCAAACACCCAGGATCATGCACCATGAGGTTCAGGCCACACACAAGCTGGGGTTAAAGCACACACCGACATGACCCCTGAAACACGCGACATGGACAGTCGGAATGGTCAGGCCAGGCCGGGAACCGGGCATTTCGTACACGGTGACACCACTCTGGAGGCTGCGGGTGGTTTCTGACCCCGGTCATACCCGCGGTAAAACTTCCAAGAGGCAGGCGATCCGAAGGTGCAGTCCCCGGGCTCTCTCTTCTCCCATGGCCCCCAGGGAGCCTGAGGAAGGGGTGAAACGTCGACTAGAGGGGCCAAGAACACCATGGATCGGATTCAGGGTTCAGGCTGACCACTAGCCTTCCCAGCCCACGGCTAGATGCCAACGTGACCCCCTGGAGGGGGCTTCCTATAACTTAGTCAAGTCTCACTCTGCCGTCAGATCCTGCGCCTAGTAAAGAATTTTCTTTTGCTGTTTTGTTTAAAATAAAAGAAGCAGCATAAGAAAAAAGGATAAAGGAAAAAAAAAACAAACCACGGAAAGTGGAGCAGCCAGCCACTGTGTTTCTTCTTCCAACAACTCCGCCAGGTCTGGCAGGAGGGAGCGCGTCCCGCACACCGCGACCCAGAGGCTGGCAGGGCGTCCTCCTCGGGGGCCCAGTCCTCAACTCTGACCCTCGGGCCTCTGCCGCTGCCTCCCCATTCCGGTGATCCTGGACAGCGAGCGGTGACCGGGACCCTGGGACTGCACTCTCCACGCTGCCCGCACAACCTCGCCTAGTCTCTCCTTGGCGCCCCGCAGGGCTGCGGTGTGGCCCGACGGCGCGGGTATGGCCGGAGTGGTCCAAGGTAGACCGTAAGGACGCTCCTCCTGCCGGGTCCACGCGCGCCTCGCAGCCCGCAGGGGTGAGCGTGCACCCCTGCCCCGCGCTCCAGCCAACTCTCCCGCCCCAGCCCAGCACCTCTCCGCGCTCCGCTTACCGTGCCCGGGCTGAGCTCGGGGCGCCCCGAGGA
>NW_006159891.1:1729124-1735731 GCF_000334495.1 Tupaia belangeri chinensis
ACACTGTCATTTCGGAAGAAAATGTTAGTATTCTCTAAGAGGCAGTCAGTTCTCCTCGGAGCCAGCAGTTGGCATGGGCAGATGTACCGTGTTGCTCCATCAATCGTGTTTTACCAAGTAGCTGAATGGCGTATGGAACTAATCTTTACCAGAGCACAGATCTTTCTTGGGAGTGGGACGGGAGGTGGTGAGCAAACCTGGTCCTGCCTCTGCTTCGAAAGAGAGATTTCCTAACACATACACCTGTAAATTCCACATCAGGCAGACTGTGGTGCCAGAAGAGCACACCAAACACAGTCCCCCAAAGTTCAGAGTGAGGTCTGGAGAGACTTCATGGAAGGGACGTCGAGGGAGGTAAGCCTTAAAACGTAGGGTGAGTTCGTCAGGCAGAGGTAAAAGGCGAGGGTGGTATGCCCTACTGCCCAGGATAGACAGTGTGCCAAGGAAGGTGGACAACAGCTGAAGGACCGGCCCTCCCATGTCGCACGAGGCTGTGATTGCCAACGGGTTAAGCAGGACCACCATCATCAGAAATACGCCAAGATGAACCTGCTAGAACCTGTTCAAAGGGTGATCTAGAACCAGAAAATAGCGGAGCCACAGAAAGCATGTAGGCGGCAGTGAGAACCCTGCAGACAGGGCATGAAGGTGGGAACTGTGCCAGTTGTGGTAGACAAAACACGAGGATGTTTTAACAGACATTGTCGAGAGGCAGTTAACAATGTGCAGCAGTTCGAGACCAGCAGATGGTGTAATGGTTATGTCACTGCACTCTCACATAGTCCACTGCTGTTCGAGTCCCAGACCCGGTGGCTTAGACCTTACCCTGGGCGCCTGTGTGTGTGCGCATGCCCAAAATCCCGAGAGGAGATGGAGGAGAAGGGAATGAGGAGTGGTCAAACCCCTGGCGGTATGATTTCCCACTTTGTCTGTCTCTCTGGGAGCACACGTTCCCTATAGCAAAAATCTCTCCTATAAAAAAAGACAATGCGTAGCAATTCTATGGAGCAGGGGGATTTGTTCAAAACACCTTTAAGGTTTGTGCCCTGAGGACTAGAAAAAATGCTGATGTTACTGAGAGCTGAGAAATCCAGAAGGGAACGAGAGTTGCTCAGTTTTATTCTTATGTTAGGGAAAGGCTAGCAAAAAATTAGTTCTTTGGACATTCATAGTCAAAGGTTTGGGGGAGATGCTTACATGGTTAGAATGGAAGCTTTCCTTGGAAGAAATAGATTCTGTGTTACCGCCTGTGTTGGAGGGCTCTGGACATGTAGACGGAGTTCGAACACCAGCAGGATGTGAGGGCACTGTGGAGGGGTGTAGGGAGAAAAAGATCCTCAGGACGGAAGCTTGGAGTTAAAGACCTTCTTGTTCCTCAATATCCTCATTTGTAAAATGAATAATAAGAGCCTCTGAATAGAGTCTGGAAGATGAAGCAGGAAAGAGCACAGTGCTCGTGTCGCACACGTGTGTGTGTGTATGTTTGCAGGCCTGCTCTGCCTGAGTACGCACAGGCCAGGCGTGCCCTGAGCCCCTGCGGCCCCGACACCCCACTTAGTGTGCAGCAGGTAGCGGGCTCGGCAGTGCTTGCACATATGAGAATAATGGGAAAAAGAAGGAACATTACAGCACAGCCGAACACACGGGAAGAGATGGTGAAGTGGGTTCTTTTACTTCGACGTCATGGAACTGTTTTGTTATCGAGTACGAAGTGCATGCTGACTTGTAACAGGTGAGTCCAGACAGATGAAAGGGAAAACGTCAGGACATGCTGAGAGTGTGTTTGAGCATGGGGTCTGGTTGGAGAGTGACTTGATTAGAGACCAGGCAGTGGGACAGCAGGGACACAACCCCACCAACAGGAGGTTCTGTGCTTGCATCTCAGGACACGCACATGCTGGGTCACACGCGTACTTGTCTAGGCCAGGTGAGACGAGAGCGGGCTGTGGCATGAAGACCCTGCCGGGAGTGTCCCCCCCACACACACACAGAAATGTAAATACACTTGAAAAAATAGTTTATTTATTAAATTTGAAGAAATCGTTGTATTAAAGAGATCTCAGTTGCGAGTAGCATACATATTCAAATAAAATGTTTATCATCCTTTAGGAAAATTTATTCATGGGGACCAGCAGGTGGTGTGGCAGTTACATCGCAGGACTCCCACATAGCCAATTGCGGTTCAAGTTCCAGACCCAGTGGCTTCAAACTCATGCTGGGCATGTGTGCATGCGTACCCAAGATCCCAGGAAGAGAAAGGAAGAAAAGGGACTGCAGCGTGCCCATTCCCCCTGGAGGATGATTTCTCACCTTCTGTCTCTCTGTCTCTCCAGTGAGTGCACACACCTTAGAGCAAAAACTGTCAAAAAAAATAATTTAATCATGAACTATGAGAAAGACAGATTGCAGGGAGAGTGCTGACAGGATTAGGAACTCTTGTCCGTTTTAGTAAAGGGAGAGTTCAAAAACACTTGGTGGATGCAGCTCATCAATTCCCCCTCCTTTCCCCTGGAACTTCGTTCCCACTCACTCCTGGAAGAGGTTTCAGGTGACAGAAGGGGAGATTTCATTGAGCAATATCTGAAAGGAGAAACACAACTAGTGAACCGGAAGTGGAAGGAATCGCTCCCAGCAGAGACAGGGTCTTCTGTTTCTTAGAAGCAAAAACAAAGGAATAGAAAGGTGAGGTGAGATGGACGCTCCAAAGTAGAATGAAAGGAAGTGGGAAATATCAAATTAGTTTGCCCAGCATTTCCAGGAAAACTGAGATGAGGCCTTCTGCTGATACCGTTTGATGAACAAGACAAGGCATTGTGAGCCAGAAAAAGGGGAGAGTGTTTGGAACAAGTTCTTACAGAAATATCACAGCAAATCGACGAGAGATGGAGAGAAAGATTACTAAGTCATGTGGGAACCTGCCTCAGGGGTAAATAATTTATTGTAACAAAGATGATCAGCATTTTTAAATTACCCTCCTTAAGTATGTAAGTGAAAAAAGCATACAGCTAGTCTACTCAGGATTAGTAATCAATGAAGTCAAAATTAGAGACCACCAAGTAAGTGAGGACTTCGTGGCGCAGACTTGGAGAGCACGAACTCTTGAATCTCTAGACCTGGGGTTGACCTGCCATGCCGCCATCTGCAGCTCATGAAACTTTGCAAGATTTACTTAACCTCCGAGTCTTAACTTTCTCATCTGTGAAACCTAGGTAAGACGACGTACCCTCCACTCTTAGGTGTTTACGATGAAATGAGATGGTATCGATGGAAGAGTGGCTCTCCGATTTAGGCATGCCTCTGAATCCCCTGAGGGCACTGCCAAACCACAGCTCACTAGGACTCACTCGTGAGGCACCAAGTTACCAGATGGGAGACGAGCCTCCAGAACGTTTCCAAAACTTCCAGGGGGATGCCGCTGTGGTTGGCTGGAAAGCTACACATGGAGAACTGCTATTGTAAAACATTTAATATAATATCTGGTACTTGTTATCAAGCACTAAGTACATGGTAGCTAGTCTTAAGGTTGGTAGTTCATGTTAGGATAGCTTGAAGTTAGGGTCCAACTTCAAAAGAGTGTAAGTGAAGTACAAAGGTTAGTGATGGACAGAGACAACTGGGAGAGGTCGAGCATTTGAGGGTCATAAAAATTAATATTAGAGGCCAGCAAATGGTGTGTGGCTAAGGCGCTGGACTCCCACATGGCTGTCTGTGGTTTGAGTCCTGAACCTGGTGGCTTGCTTTCACTCTCTTTCTGCCCAAATTGAATAATAATAATAAATAAAATTAAACCAATAATTCTTTAAAAAGTTAATATTATCTTTTATATGAGAGAAGTTTTGACTGGGAAGGAATTCAAGAGTTCAGCATCATAGAGATCAACTTACGCTTAGTCCAACACATTCTAGAAGTGTCGCTAATAATAAAAGTGCCAAAGTCCTAACAATCAATTCAGGTCATAAAAACAAAGGAAGAACATCAGACAAGTCAACAGAGTCAACACCGTCATTGAAGCTGACCGCAGAGGCAGGCTTTATCCTTGAAGGCCACAGAGAAGCAGATGTCAGATGATACTCTGTAACTGTCACTGTCCAGAGTGAATGTTTGTAAAGCCAGTCTCTTCTGCTAGGAAAAAAAAAAATCTCTACTCTCCAACTTAGAGTAAAATCTCTTCCATGGAACATTGGCTACCTTGGAATTTGTGAGACTTCTCTAAGTAGGAATCTTCAATACAGATCAAGACATGGTGTAATGGTGTAATAAGCGAAAAGCACATCTAGGAGGGCTTATGATGATGCGTCCTAGATAGTCAAGCCTCCCAGTGAGTCAGCTTCACCCACTTACAGGCCCCTTCCACCCCATTCCAACATTCTGTCAAATGCTATGACAGGTACTTTCTTCAGGTCGTCTTTAATCCTAACAAGATCACCCTTCTGAGATGAGAAAATGGAGACTCAAAGGGATGAAATAGCTTCCCTGTGATATGACATCCAATAAACTCCGATCTCTCAGATTATAAAACATACAGTTTCTGCTCTAAAACACCATCTCTTTAAAAAAAGTAGAGAAAACATTACTGATTTTCTTCTATGCTTTGTTTTCCAGATTTGAGGATTTTTGTGTTCTCTTGAGCTGCCAATAGGTTCATGTACCTACTGTTTGAACAGAATCCTAACCTCTTTCTTCGCTTTAAATCTTAAGCAAATTTCTCTTCATTTTTTTTCTTATTTTGTTTTATTAATGCTGAAACTGCATTAAGCTATAGAGCCCCAGCTAGGTGCTACTTTGTAGTATGTTTATTCTACTCACTGAATTTTATGCCTAAAGTCTACTACTTTATAGTATGTTCATTCTACTCTCGGATTTTGTTGCCTAAGTCAGACTTGTATCCATAGATAACTTGCTATTGAAAGTAGTTAGTTTAAGATATTTTGTGAATCAATAAAATTTAGGAAAGAAAAAAGGAATGGAAAGCAACTGTAGATACCAGAGACAGGATGGGAGGAGGGTGAGAAATGGGGATATATATATATATATATATATATATATATATATGAAACAAGAAATGGAAAATTTTTTCTTGATAATAACATATATGATTAAGCAACTATACAGTGTATTCTGGATGGGAAATCACATTTTGTATGCTGTAATGATGTTCAGTGAATGTCAAATAAATAAATTTAAAATTAAAAAAAGAGAGAGAGAGAGAGAAATCACAGAGGTAGAATACAGTTCATACTCATGTCTTATTCACATGCCTCTTGTCTTAGGTCGAGCTGTTCAGGAGACAGACCCTGGTGACACGGAAGTTAGCGTGAAGGAAGGTTGCCGGCAAGAGCCACTGGAATGAAGAGCTGTGGGAGCTGAGGACCAGGACTGGGTAACTAAAGGGGTGACAGCGCGGTCTCAGCAGAGGCTCAGCCAGACCCACAGACGCTCCAGGCTGCAAGTCCCTTCAGAGATCCAGAACTGAATGGAGCCAGGCTCAGCACTGCTGTAACAGCAAGGTGTTCCTGACAGCCTGAATTAAGTTCATACAGAAGCCTGCAAAACCACCTTGCTCAAGTATTTAAGTGTTTCATTATGACTATGTGAGAGCAACCTCAAGAAGACTTTCTTGAATGTGGCAATCATTTTAACAAACGTTATTGTTTGTAAAGTACCATAAGGTATACTCTGAGGGAACCCCGATGTACTTACAATCCCTTGTTTAATATCATGTAATGTATGTTTAAAAGTAAAATGAAATATACAGAGGTAAATAATCTGTAAAATGGGGATAACAATAGTACCTAATCTCATAGGACATATATGAAGATCTGTGGTCTGATTTCTAAGCAGAAATCAGAGCTTTATTTTTCTTTAGAGCTTTATTCACAGTAAAGAACGTTAAGACAATTCAGTGCATACTTCCAGAATAACAGTGGAGTGAGTTTTGAACATTCACAACATAATATAATGTTAAATGCTGAAGGTGGTTAATATGTTTGTATCCTGGATTTGCTTAATATACATTATACACAATTTTTTTTAAAAGATTTTTACTATAGGGCACATGTGCTCAACAGAGAGACAGAGACAGAAAGTGAGAAATCACCTGCCATGGAAAATGGCCACGCCGCAATCCCTTCTCCTCCATTCTCCTCTCCGGATCTTGGGACGCACGCACACGCACCTGGCGTGAGTTTTAAGTCACCAGGTCCAGGACTTGAACCACAGTTGACTACGTGGGAGTCCAGTGATGTAACCATTATGGCATCTGTGGTCCCATTTATATATGTGCTTTTAAAGATCATTTTGTGGTCTTTAAATGTTTATAATAAATATTTATAATTATTATGCAAAGGTATGTAGTAACGATATGTAAATCATAAATTACAATAAATATTAAAAAGTAAATTAAAAAGTCTGCCACAAAATAAATTCTATCAAAGTGTTTGCTTTTTTCCCCCTAACAAGGCTGGGTGGCAAATAGGTTTTACAAAAATGATAAAAATAGGGACCAGCAGTTAGCGTAATGGCTGTCACTGGACTTCCATGTAGTAGACCTCAGTTTGAGTTCTGGACCCGGTGGCTTTAACTCACACCGGGGGCGTGTGGATGCATG
>NW_006159891.1:1735746-1869082 GCF_000334495.1 Tupaia belangeri chinensis
AGGAGAATGGAGGAGAAGGGATTGCGGCATGGCCATACCCCCGGGGGGTGATTTCTTGCTTTCTGTCTCTCTGTCTGTCTCTGTCTTTCTGGTGAGTACACACACCCTATAGCAAAAACCTCTAAAAAAAAAAAAAAAGAAAGAAATATAAAAATAAAGAAGTACAAATGCATCCTTAGAAAATTCAGGCAAAGCTGTTATTACTTTACCAGAGAAAGCTTAATGAAGAAAAGGAATTTTGTTGAATCTTAAAGAATGTGTTGGACCTTGAAAAGTAAAAAGAATGATGAGTAAGAAAGGGCATTTCAAGGAGAACAAAGAGAGTGCAAACACGCATAGGGCACAGAGGTTTACTCTGTTTTTGCTGTTGAGGACCAGCCAACAGACTAGATTGTCAAAGATCTAGGAGAAAGGTAGGGATATTGCTTTTGATTTCCAGTGAATTAATATAGCTATAGTGAGAAGAAAATAAAGCATAAAAATTAGAATCACATACAAAATGTTCTATGACAATTAACCTATGCAGAATTGGAATGGAGAGAAATGAAAAGCAACAAGCCTATGTATTGCTCCTGCCTGACTCCGACCTTGCAGGAGGATATTCTTCCCTTTGAGGCAGCGGTTCTAAAAGTGCAGACACTGGGCCAGCAGCCTCGGCCTCACCTGACACACAGAAACAGATTCTCAGGCTCCATCCCTGACCCACCAAAACGGAAGCTCTGAGTGTAGGTAGCAGCAGTCTTTTTTTTAGAGAGGTTTTTGCTATAGGGCGAGTGTGCTCACCAGAGAGAGAGAGAGACAGAAAGCGAGAAACCCCCGGGGGGGATGGCCATGCCGCAATCCTTTCTCCTCCATTGTCTGCTCGGGATCCTGGGCACGCAGGAACAAGCGCCCAGCGTGAGTTTAAATCCCCGGGACTCAAACCGCAGTCAACTGCATGGGAGTCCAGCAACGTAGCCATTACACCATACTGCTGGTCCCAGCAGCAGTCTGTTGTAAGAAGCACTACAGGTGATTCGAAATCAAGCTCAAATGGGAGAATCACTATTGTAGCATCTCTACAACACACTTTTTTCCTGGAGCAAATATCCTTCTGGACTCTCCTGAGGCAACCTGTTTCTCTAACCCTCGAGAGTGACTGTGGTCCACCAACGCTTCCCAGACTGTCTCCAGTGGAATGACTCCACGTTGAACTACGCTATCCTGATCCATAGATCAGACCGTTTTAAACAGTTTGTCACAACAAATCTTTAACACAAAGTCTCTTTCGTTCGTTCTGGCTGTAGGATCCCACAGCACCCGTGTGTCTGTTTTGTGAGAATGAAGACACCAGGAAAAAAAATCCCTGAGAAAGAACTTTACAGTTCAGAAGTGGGTCACTGTACTTTACCCAAACACAACAAAACAAAAGTGGAAAATAAATAAATAAATAAATATCTTTCCCATGTTAGTAACACTAGAGTGGCAGATGAAAATACAGATAAAACCTACAGCACTCATAATAAAAATAATAAGGTTCAAAATGACTCAAGTGTGGATACCGAGGATGGACGGTGATCGATAGCAAATGGTTGTGAGTCCGTGCTCGATAACGAAGATCAATGTAGTGGCCAAGAGCAGGCCACTGTGACTCTCTGGGGATGCTGGGTCTTTTGTGATCAATGAGTAAGAAGTGGAAGGAGGACGGATGGCCGAGGCAGAGCTCTCGTGTGTCCAGCTGGGAGAATCGTACCCATGGAGGATTATGCCTGCCGTAAACTCGGCCCACTTCCCCGGCACACCCAGGAGTCACACAGCAACGCAGGGCCACAAACACAATCCACGGATGCTTCAAAGCGTTTTTACTTTGCTACCCAAACACAAACCTCCAGCTAACGTCTGAACTGCTATGGAGTCTATGCCAGTGAGTGGAGGGTGGTGTTTCGGTGGAGAGGTACGCGTTATGTGCGTTCCACTGCGCCGTCAAGCCATCCTCCAGGGCTACTTATGGAAATTTGCTTTGTGTGATTTTTGAAAAGCGTATGTCCTGGGTATCTCTAAGGGAGAATACGGCAACCCGTAAACCCCACCTCACCGCGTACCCCCTGCTGCGACATCTCCCACGGCCTCCTCTTCTGCTGACTGGGATATTTTCACTGTATCAGGCTGAGACTCCGAGTCATCCATCTTTACTCACTTTTCCATCTTCCACCCTAACCTTCGGTCAAGGAGACTTCCCTGTCTCAACAGGTCTGAGTCTTTTCTGTTTCTCTCCCATAGTTAGGGTACCTGGACCCTGGTACAGGCTCTTACGTGGATTCCTGGCTTCACCTGTAAGATTTTACGCACTGAATTCCCAGGCTGAAATCTTAACCTTCTTCGGCTTGGGACAGATCCGGTTTCGATGTCCAGATCATGCTTTTCACAGTGTTAATCCCAGCCCTCTACATCGCGTGCCTCACCGCTGCCTTCAGGATGTATCATGTTAATAGTTTACATTGGGGCCAGCGGATGGCAAAGCAGTTATGTCGCTGGACTCCTGCATGGCCAACCGCAGTTCCAGTCCTGGACCCAGTGGCTTTGAAACTCATGCTGGGTGCATGTGACTGTGTGCCCAAGATCCTGGGAGGAGAATGGAGGAGTAGGGGATTGGTGTGGCCATCCTCCCTGGGGATGATTTCTCACTTTCCCTCTCACTGTCTCTGTCTCTCTCTCTCTCTCTAGCAAGCACATATACTCTAAGACAAAAGCTTCTTTTATAAACAGTTTATATCACAGCTTGACGGCTGACCCCCCACACCCTCGTCACCACACGCCATTCTTATCTTTTCCCCCTGAACCTCCTGATGGCCAAAGGTGCCCTCCCTGGAACTCAGGTGCTTTGGCAAGTCTCCCCTGCTGCCTGGAAGCTACGCTCTACCCACCTAGTGCAATTCAATCCATCTCCACAGTAGGTTACAAACCTCAGGCAGATAAATAGCTAAGGAAGTGAAGAAAAAGAGAGAGAGAGAGAGAAAGAAAAAGGGAGAGAATAAGGAGGAGGAGGAGGGAAGGAAGGAAGGAAGGAAGAAATGAATGGCGAGAGGAAAGAGAGAGAAGGGGAGAGGAGGACAGGAAGGCAGACGGCAATCTGGGGGGAGACACGGGCAGAAATGTAACACTTATCTGGCCCCCAGAGGGCAGGTGTCAGCACCCCTACCTTCCTCATATGCTGGAACTACACATTGGTGAAGTGAAAAATTATTCATGTGTACAGTTCTCACCAGGGTGAGCAAGGATGTGACCAGATCGCTGCCCTGCACGGTGGCCTCAGACCTGAGTGTGCATCAGAGCCAGGCCAGGGGGTGATGAGGACAGTTTCTGGCAGTGGTGCTCTGGGTTGAAACCTGGAACTCTGCATTTCCAACAAATTCCGGGTGCTTCTGCTCGTGGGACGGGGACCACACTTTGAGAACCTCCAACCCAGCAGACCCCTGCACTGCCACGACCATTCACTGGTACAGCTGTGTCCACTCAACAGCCATCTATTGCCTAGATAAATGCCTATGAAACACAGTATTTAGACAGATTTCTCCTTTTGTAATAATTTTATTTATAATTATTATTATTTTAATATGATGAGGGGGGAGAGAGAAAGAGAGAGAGAGAGAAAGCGAGAAAGCAAGCTAAGCCTGGGACTCAAACTGCGGTTGGCCATGTGGGAGTCCAGTGCCTTAACCACCATGCCACCTGCCAGCCCTGTCCTTTCTGCTTTTCTGGTTTTTATTTTTATACTTTTTTACTTACATTTAATTGTTGTACATCTTGGTGGGATACCCTATGGTTTTTCAAAGCATGAATACAGTGTGTAAAAAAGTGATTGTGATATTTTGAAGAGACCTTCCTTAATAACATAATCTTAGGGATCAGCAGTTAGCATAATGGCTATGTCGCTGGACTCCCATGTAGTCAACCGCAGTTCGCATCCCCGACCCGGTGGCTTACTGAGTCTTTTCTGTTTCTCTCCCATAGTTAGGGTACCTGGACCCTGGTACAGGCTCTTACGTGGATTCCTGGCTTCACCTGTAAGATTTTACGCACTGAATTCCCAGGCTGAAATCTTAACCTTCTTCGGCTTGGGACAGATCCGGTTTCGATGTCCAGATCATGCTTTTCACAGTGTTAATCCCAGCCCTCTACATCGCGTGCCTCACCGCTGCCTTCAGGATGTATCATGTTAATAGTTTACATTGGGGCCAGCGGATGGCAAAGCAGTTATGTCGCTGGACTCCTGCATGGCCAACCGCAGTTCCAGTCCTGGACCCAGTGGCTTTGAAACTCATGCTGGGTGCATGTGACTGTGTGCCCAAGATCCTGGGAGGAGAATGGAGGAGTAGGGGATTGGTGTGGCCATCCTCCCTGGGGATGATTTCTCACTTTCCCTCTCACTGTCTCTGTCTCTCTCTCTCTCTCTAGCAAGCACATATACTCTAAGACAAAAGCTTCTTTTATAAACAGTTTATATCACAGCTTGACGGCTGACCCCCCACACCCTCGTCACCACACGCCATTCTTATCTTTTCCCCCTGAACCTCCTGATGGCCAAAGGTGCCCTCCCTGGAACTCAGGTGCTTTGGCAAGTCTCCCCTGCTGCCTGGAAGCTACGCTCTACCCACCTAGTGCAATTCAATCCATCTCCACAGTAGGTTACAAACCTCAGGCAGATAAATAGCTAAGGAAGTGAAGAAAAAGAGAGAGAGAGAGAGAAAGAAAAAGGGAGAGAATAAGGAGGAGGAGGAGGGAAGGAAGGAAGGAAGGAAGAAATGAATGGCGAGAGGAAAGAGAGAGAAGGGGAGAGGAGGACAGGAAGGCAGACGGCAATCTGGGGGGAGACACGGGCAGAAATGTAACACTTATCTGGCCCCCAGAGGGCAGGTGTCAGCACCCCTACCTTCCTCATATGCTGGAACTACACATTGGTGAAGTGAAAAATTATTCATGTGTACAGTTCTCACCAGGGTGAGCAAGGATGTGACCAGATCGCTGCCCTGCACGGTGGCCTCAGACCTGAGTGTGCATCAGAGCCAGGCCAGGGGGTGATGAGGACAGTTTCTGGCAGTGGTGCTCTGGGTTGAAACCTGGAACTCTGCATTTCCAACAAATTCCGGGTGCTTCTGCTCGTGGGACGGGGACCACACTTTGAGAACCTCCAACCCAGCAGACCCCTGCACTGCCACGACCATTCACTGGTACAGCTGTGTCCACTCAACAGCCATCTATTGCCTAGATAAATGCCTATGAAACACAGTATTTAGACAGATTTCTCCTTTTGTAATAATTTTATTTATAATTATTATTATTTTAATATGATGAGGGGGGAGAGAGAAAGAGAGAGAGAGAGAAAGCGAGAAAGCAAGCTAAGCCTGGGACTCAAACTGCGGTTGGCCATGTGGGAGTCCAGTGCCTTAACCACCATGCCACCTGCCAGCCCTGTCCTTTCTGCTTTTCTGGTTTTTATTTTTATACTTTTTTACTTACATTTAATTGTTGTACATCTTGGTGGGATACCCTATGGTTTTTCAAAGCATGAATACAGTGTGTAAAAAAGTGATTGTGATATTTTGAAGAGACCTTCCTTAATAACATAATCTTAGGGATCAGCAGTTAGCATAATGGCTATGTCGCTGGACTCCCATGTAGTCAACCGCAGTTCGCATCCCCGACCCGGTGGCTTAAAACTCACGCCGGGCACATGTGCGTGCATGCCCAAGATCCTGAGAGGAGAATGGAGGAGAAGGGATTGTGGCGTGGCCATCCCCCCTGGGGTGTGATTTCTCGCTTTCTGTCTCTCTGTCTCTCTCTGTCTGCCTGGCGAGCGCACACACCCTATAGCAAAAACTTCTAAAAAAAAAAAGTTCAATGTATGTCATACATTGAATGAAGACCTGATCTGATTTTGTTATTTATTAGTTTTGCCTTGAAGATTTATTATTTAACTGAGTAGACTTCCATGATTTCCCATAAAATGGGTGAGGCAATATTTCCCCTGTGTACTTCAGCTTGAGTGTTGAATCTACTAACCTATTTGAAAACTCAGAAATGGTCATCCCTGACATGGATGGATATATCTCACTGGCTAGAACTGAGTCTCAGTTACCCTTCGCTACAAGGTGTATGAGTCAACTCTTCAGACTTTATTTTGGATACAGGTAAGGGAGAAGGAGATTGACATTGAGAATGGATATTGGTCATCCAGCCAACCATGTCCTCAGGTAAATGGAGGATTCTTACACGAAACTGACAATTCCTAAGACTCCTTCTGGAAATGAAAACACATGGGAAATGACAAATCTGTCTAAATACTGTGTTTGAAAGGCTGCCATATAGGAGAAGGCTCAGATGTCACATGAAACTCCATGAGGCAGAAACAAGAGGGAGAACTTGGAGATCACAGATGTTGTCACAACAAGAAAGAACTTTCTAATGATTAAGCCTGTTTTAAAGGAAATAGGATGCTTATGGCATAGCAAGCACCCTACTGCTCCACAACCACTTCTCAAAAATAGAGCGAAGAGAATTCCTATAATGGATCCCTTCCAACTCTAAGACTGTATAATTTAATTGACTAAAGGTGAAGTATGTTATGGATAATAATTACTGAAATGTGCATGTTTACTGTCTCCATGACACTGCATTAAGCACTTTATTTTACATGCATTATCTCATTTTCTACTGTTACAACTCTATGAGATAAACAGTACTGGGGCCAGCAGTTGGCATAATGGCTATGTTGCTGGACTCGCATGTAGTCGACCGAGGTTTGAGTCCCGGACCTGGTGGCTTAAACTCAGGCCAGGTGTGAGAGTGTGTGTGCCCAAGATCCTAAGAGGAGAATGGAGGAAAAGGGACTGCAGCATGGCCATCCCCCCCTAGGGGTTGATGTCTCACTTTCTGTCTCTCTTTCTCTGTATTTCTGGTGAAAGCCCACGCCCTATAGCAAAAACGTCTCAAAAAAACCCCAAACAAACAAACAAACAAAAACAGTACTATCATTCCCATTTGAAGAAACTGAGAGAAAAAGAAGTAATTTTCTTTCTCAAGGTGATGAAGCCAAATTGTGAGCCCAAAGAAATACAACTTCAGAAGTCATACTCTTAATTCGTACAACTATTTCTTGGATTTAAAACAATATCACAATTTTGAAAATGTTAGAAATAAAATACATATCCCTCACTTAGATAGAAGAATAATGGCATACCGTGTTCTCCTCTAGTTACTCATAGTAATAAAAAAAAAAAGTCCTCTAAACTCCTTTTCTGACAATGGTGGGAGCCCCATGTTTTCACTTTCACCCATCCGCATAGACTGTCACTCTTCTAGAACCCAGTTCTTACAATTAGAGGTCTGGGTCCTGGTGGATTCACTTGGCTTCTTCTCAATAATTTTCTTTTGGTGAAACTATCCCATTGGGGTGATAATCTCTCACCATTTCTGTGTACTTACATGAGTAAAAAATCTAGACTGCCGTGGGCACTGCCAGAAACTAATGCATCTGTGTCTCCAGCTCTTGGACGGAATCTGAGAATAGGTTTGGCAACTTGTCTATTCTTTCCCCTAAGTTTTAAGTACCCCAAATGGCTGGTGCAAGATAAACATTAAATAAATATTAGTTGAATGAGTGGAATTTTTAGAGAGAAAATTCATAGGTCTTAATCTCAATAGCTTTTTGAAACAATATAGGATTTCTTTCACATAAATCTTCTAACCGTTATTCTGTGACTATACATTAATCTAGAAGTTATGGCAGAATGCTTTGCCTGTGTTTGGTAAAAACAAAACAAAATTAAACTATTTGCTTTCCTACCACAGGGCTAATTGTGTATTAGCAATAGAGAATATTTCTACACCAAGAATTGGCATTCTGGGACCATGTGAGTAAAATGGGTAACAACATGAGGATGCCTGCTGGAAATAGGAACCCAATCTTCCAGGGATATGCCCACAAACAGTAAAGAAATGCCATGTCCAGAAATTAAGAGGTAAGCATAATTTTACTAATATCTAAATGAAGGACAAAGATTAAAATGAACACAGTGGAGAACAAATTTGCTATGTTTGGTAAAAAGAAGGGGCAAGGATAGTAGTCTTGTCATCCCAAAGTGTTAAAGAGGTAGGCTGAGTCTCACCAAGCAGCAATGACAACAGCAGCCTCAACACAATCCTAACCTGTGTTGTTGTCATTTATTGTGTCACACGGTATGTAACCAAGTATTTATCATTTAAACTATTGTACAGTTCTAATTTAGTGACATTACATCTGTCACCACTGTTAGGTGGCCATCACCACTATCTGGACCCAGATCTTTTTCACAAATTCATTCGTGCTTGGTATTAACAATACCCCTCATCTAGTATAGATACCACTGATAACTCCATTAGGACCATGGATTGCACCATTAAATTAGAGTGATTCTGAAAATAAATATGCTGAAAGAAACACATTTTTGCAAGAGGAAGTGTATCATAGTGACTTAACAAGAATTATAGGTGTCAAACTCATGCTCTTAAAATAGGTATAGTAAAAATTGCGGGTATGTTATTTAGAAGCGAATGCCAATGGGGTTTCATAAAAATATAGCTGTTGGGTTATTCTGATTTTTGGCTTCAGAATAAAACAGAAAGCAAGCTGGGTTTTTAGGTTTATGTTTTTTCTTTAAGATTTCAATAAAATCCGTTAAAAAAAAACTTGCTAGCCAATAATATATTTTAATAGCCAATACTTAAATGCTAATCAAAATCAAGTGTCCTATTCTTGCAAGCAAGGACCCTGTGTTCTTATTTTCTGTATACAATACCAAAAGGTACATGAGTACTTCAAGGACATGCAAAGCCCTAATTCAACATTCAGGCTGACAGCTGATAAATTACAGCAGACCTGTCACTTTGATGTACAGCAATCAGAAATAAGGTATTTCACATAGAATAAAAACTCTCTGCTATCACTTATGTAAAAAAGACAGGCTGGGGCTAGGGGCTCCAGGCACAGAAACAACTATTTATGTGCATGAATGTGTAAAGATCTGCAGGTGGTGAATCCATCTCTAAGCAACATCACTGACCTCGGGATTTTACAGCTAGAAGGAAATTCTAGTCCAGTCTTCATTTAGCAATTAAGGCAACTAGTTGTCTAGAAAGGCCAAGTGGAATTAAATTTTATATTCCTTTTTATTGATGACAACCTATTGTATATATGCTCTTATGAGTACATTTTTAAACATTCTATTTTCAAGATTCAACCATGTTTGCAGAGAACCTATAGCTCATTCATTTTCCCTGCTGTACATCATTACATTGTTGGAATAAGACACAATGAATTTCTATATGCTCCTAAGATGAGTTTTCAGTAACTTCGATTGTTTTACTGTTTTTCTGTGTTCCCTTTACTGTTACTCACAAGGGTTACTATTTTACACACAGGGTGTTGCCCATATGTCTTTTGGGCACTGTGCCTCGCAATGTAATTACTGGGGACATGAAAGGAAGTGAATGTCTTCAGCTTTGTAAGACAGTGCCATATTGCTTTCCCAAACTGACCACGCACACTCTCAGAATCAACTAGCAGGACTCCCTGTTTCTCAGCATTCTCACTCCCCTTGGTACCATCTGACTTTTAAAAATGCCCCAATCTGGTGAGTCCTATCACAGTGTGGTTTTAATTTGCATTTCCTTGTGTACTGATATTGAACATCTTTTCTGTGTTTATTAGCTATTTAGATTTTCTCTTCTGTGAAAAGCGAGTTCATGCCTTTTGCTCATTTTTCTATTTGGCTGTTTTGGTTTTTTTTTTTTTTTTCATGGTTCTATTGATTTGTAGCACTGTACTTCTCAAAACCCGTGCTTCATTGGTTATATGTGCTGTAAATATCTCCTCTTAGATTATAGCTTGCATGGTCAGTTTTTGTACATTGCCTTTTGATAAATGGAATACTCAATTTTATGATAATCACATTTATCATCTCTTAATTTATGTTAGCGATTTTGTGTCTCATTTATGAAATCCTTTCCTTCATTGAAGTCATGAGGAGACTGACTGGTCCATTTCTCTGGCCTCTAATTTAATTCTAGTCCCTGTCAAATGCTTCAGCATTTCAACTGACATTTGTGACTTCACTTTTTTCTATTCCTAAATCTGTCTTCCAAAATATAGCCAACTACATACGTAATATGTCATATTCCTGGAGTGAAATCGTTCTCACCTTGCTGACCCTCAGATCCGTCCCTTCTCTTCTTTGCTTGATCTGTACTGGAGGGGTAAGGTCTGAGTCCCTTAGCAGCCTTTCCCAGGCTTCTGTCTTGTTTGTTGGGAGATGCCGACCTGAGAGTGAAGGATTACCCCCATCCAAAGCCTCTCCCCTAATGACTCATTAGTATCTCTGATAACAGCTGAGTTCAGTCCCCCAAAAGTTCAGACTCAAATGGTTCTGTTTCTACTAGTGATGCTGGACCTCCAAAGTAGGGAACTTCAAAACTCTGCTCACTATATCTCTATCCCACAATCTGACAGAATTAATCAGCTCCTCTTCTCTGGTAACATATAAGGGCTGCCATTCTGCCTGACATGGGGAGAAGGGAGAGTTACAGCTAATGGTTAAGCACACTGATGCTGAGTCAAGTTTTCCTTGGTTCGAATCCCAGGGCTGTTGCTGAGAGCGGCACAGCCCTGGGCAAGTTATGTACTTGAGTCTCATCATCCATAAAGTCCTGAAAATAACAGCACCTACCTCATGGGATGGTGTCAGCATTTGTTGAACACGTGACGCTCTCAGGAAATGATTAGCTATTATTATCACTTCACAATGCGACAAAATTATGGTTGAATGCTCTGCACTTTTTAAGGTATGTTTGTGAGCTCCTAGGGGGTACAGACCATAACCTTCTTTTGTCCTTGTTTTGTTTAGAAGCCCCTTAACACTTTCTCCCACACCTAAAAAATATTCTATAAATATTTGCTAAAAGGTAAATTCTACCCCAACTCTTGAGTACAGCAGGACTGGGAGGCTGGAGGTCAGGAAGCATTCTCCTCTCATCCCACCCTCCACTTGCTATGCCTTTTCAGAGCGTTGGACTTCCTATGCTTTCATCCAGTCCCTTAGCTCTCAAAGTTAAATAGCGAAACATCCAATAATACACCCTGTTTACCTTTCTGGAGGCGTGAACAAGCAGAAGGTTCACCATATCTACAAAACTTCTGCTCTCAAGAAGATGCATGGTTCACCATTTACAAAACACACACTATTTCCAGACATGAAGGGAAGGCTTTTTTCCCCTTAAATGTTATCAGCTGGGAATGAGAAGCAAAACAGAAGCTCACCTCCCTGGTGATGTCTCTGGTACAAAGAGGAAAACAGCACTGAGCCTTCTAAGACAGCAAGCAATGCATTTAGCAGGCACTGAATAAGGAAGGCCACCTAAAGAGCAAGACAGTGGTAGAGCAGATTGGATAACCCGTCTCTAGAAGCCCCATCAGGTTTCCGGAATAGCAACCTTCTCTCAGCGTAAAACCCCGGATTTGTAATACTTTCTTTTAAGTAGTTTGTAATACTTTACCAGTTCCAGTTCCTCTGAGAAAGAAAGAGCTAAGAACTGGAAATTCTTAGATCCTTTAATTAGGGATAACTGTTCCTATTAATCAAGAACCTATATCCTTAAACTAGGTATTATATAACTGCTAAAGACTTTGGAACGACAATGACATCTAACATAGGGGAAAGACATTTTCCGAGTTAGAGTTAACATATGAAGAGTTTGCTAGTTCTGAAAAAGGATTTTGTCACTGCTGAAGCATATGTGGGCACTCTGTCTTTCAGTCACCCTGTGAAGCATTGGGGTATCTTTTTCCATCCAACATTCTGCATGTCAGGCAGCAAGTGACAAGATGAGTCATTAAGTTGTCTCACTATTAAGAAAATCCAGACTGTTGTGGTAGTCTACATCTTGCTAAAAGTTAAGAGATTACATATAGTAAGAAAAAAAAAACCACCCTAGATTTCTTCACTTATAGCTTATGTATGGTATGTATCTTGTATAATCAATGCTGATAAATTTCACTGCAATTAAGAAGAAGTTGAAATAGCCACACCAGCAACAGGACTCTACCAATATTACTGACCAGCAAGTTTCCTAGCATCAGTAAACTTCTATGGAAAATTAATTTCATGCTTGTCTGCTCTGGTAAAACCCCTTACTGAGTTGTTATAAAGAGAGAAAATTGAAATTGGCTGTGGGAATGCCAAAAAGAGTTGATATAGCTAAAAAGAATTGTCATGTTTACATGTTTTGTTGCTTTAGGGTCCTCACCCACTTAGAACCTTTTGTAGGGCTGACTTATCCACTGATCTCAGAGTTCAAAAGTGTTGATGTGATGGGTTATCACAATTTCAGAAAGAGGCCTGTGTACACACAGTAAGTAATAATATGATAAGAAGAAAGAAACGATTAAACGATCTAATGGACAGGCAGACAACATGTCAGTGAAAACCTGATCGGTCGTTTGCAGATCTGAATGTCTGCTGCACAGAGCTCATACCTCAACCTTCCAATATTCATCTTTGCTATCATTTGATTCACAAGGCCAAGTGTGGAGTGCATCCATCTAGGTTAGGGAGTGGCATAACTTTTCAAATTTTGTAGAAAAAAAATTAGAGCAGAAACTACACATATTATTTTGCATATCTTAGGAAGCAATTTGTTTCAAGGTGAAATTTCAAAAAATTCACCTTCCAGAAGATTTCACATTTTTTTTTTGTTTGTTTTGTTTTCATGCATTTGAAAACAGCTTGGGCATGACATACCACACCTTCTGCTCTTCTAAATAAGACTAGGGAACAGATGGCGACTGACCTTTATCCCCAGTCAGATTCTGCCTGCCTGCATATCATCTTATTTGTAAAAATTAAGCTACTTCCCTTCAAAGATTTTTTCCAGTTGGAACAGTTGACTCAACAGCCGATCAGTAATCAACATAATTATTAAAACCTTGATGCATACACATAGTCTTCCATAAATTTCTGTTTGGGAAATAAACTTTTTAATATTCTTAGCCATCGAAATCCCAGGTGGAGCTGGAATAAGTCATTTGCAAACCAGTGTGTCCACCCTAAAATGCTCTGGTACAGTTAACAGACAAATGAGCAAATCATTCAAACTCCACACAGAAAAGCCCATTTTTAGTGGTTCAAATCTCAGAAACAAACAAAAAAGTATTATTTATTAGAAAATGCATTATCTTTAGGCTAAAGCAATTTCACTGCAATTAAGAAGAAGTTGAAATAGCCACACCAGCAACAGGACTCTACCAATATTACTGACCAGCAAGTTTCCTAGCATCAGTAAACTTCTATGGAAAATTAATTTCATGCTTGTCTGCTCTGGTAAAACCCCTTACTGAGTTGTTATAAAGAGAGAAAATTGAAATTGGCTGTGGGAATGCCAAAAAGAGTTGATATAGCTAAAAAGAATTGTCATGTTTACATGTTTTGTTGCTTTAGGGTCCTCACCCACTTAGAACCTTTTGTAGGGCTGACTTATCCACTGATCTCAGAGTTCAAAAGTGTTGATGTGATGGGTTATCACAATTTCAGAAAGAGGCCTGTGTACACACAGTAAGTAATAATATGATAAGAAGAAAGAAACGATTAAACGATCTAATGGACAGGCAGACAACATGTCAGTGAAAACCTGATCGGTCGTTTGCAGATCTGAATGTCTGCTGCACAGAGCTCATACCTCAACCTTCCAATATTCATCTTTGCTATCATTTGATTCACAAGGCCAAGTGTGGAGTGCATCCATCTAGGTTAGGGAGTGGCATAACTTTTCAAATTTTGTAGAAAAAAAATTAGAGCAGAAACTACACATATTATTTTGCATATCTTAGGAAGCAATTTGTTTCAAGGTGAAATTTCAAAAAATTCACCTTCCAGAAGATTTCACATTTTTTTTTTGTTTGTTTTGTTTTCATGCATTTGAAAACAGCTTGGGCATGACATACCACACCTTCTGCTCTTCTAAATAAGACTAGGGAACAGATGGCGACTGACCTTTATCCCCAGTCAGATTCTGCCTGCCTGCATATCATCTTATTTGTAAAAATTAAGCTACTTCCCTTCAAAGATTTTTTCCAGTTGGAACAGTTGACTCAACAGCCGATCAGTAATCAACATAATTATTAAAACCTTGATGCATACACATAGTCTTCCATAAATTTCTGTTTGGGAAATAAACTTTTTAATATTCTTAGCCATCGAAATCCCAGGTGGAGCTGGAATAAGTCATTTGCAAACCAGTGTGTCCACCCTAAAATGCTCTGGTACAGTTAACAGACAAATGAGCAAATCATTCAAACTCCACACAGAAAAGCCCATTTTTAGTGGTTCAAATCTCAGAAACAAACAAACAAAAAAGTATTATTTATTAGAAAATGCATTATCTTTAGGCTAAAGCATGTAATTATTAACCAGAAAATGAAGGCTTTTTATAGGTGGAAACACTTAAATTAGTACATATCTACTTCTTTAACTATTAAGCACACATTTTATGAGGATAAAATTGATGTGTTCCGTAGGAAGTATTTCTAGGATCTTGAGGTATATATCTCTATGCCCATGTGTAGACTTACACCTAAGGCAGAGTTAAGGCAGTCATAACTCTATTCTCACTCAACCGGTTACAAATTCTTTCACATGTATTTTCTCATTTCGCCTTCACATATTAAGTGGCAGACATTATATAATGAGAGGTGGTATTCTAGAGAACAAATTGGTATTCAAAACTTCACAGCCCTAATCGGCGCAATTCAGCAGACATTTTCTTAGAATGGAAATATTCAAAATGATCTAAAATTGCACTTTCCATAGGAAGAGCCAAGCATCATGTGATGTCCTCAGAGAGTACAAACTGATAATGTAGTTGAAGAAAAGGATTGTTCCAGAATTGTGGAGTCATCTAAAATGGGTTTTATGGTCATAAAATCATCTTTCTCAAACCAATGGCAACCAATGTTATTAAGCTGACTATGGGAAAATAACTCAATGTTGGTATAAATAGCTAGATGATAGGTAAGTAGGTAGATAGTCTTAGTCTTACCGATATAAACTTTTTTATCATTTTTTAAAAAATGATAGATCATTAGCCTGATATTGTTTACTCGAGAAGAAAACAAATGTTCAGGGTGATACTGCTGTAGAAATGGAATGTCTACAATGTGCTTACAGATTCAATTCAGTATGAAAATTTACAAACAGCAAACATAAAAGGCTACGCACTATCTGGAGCCTATTAGAAGTTTTCCTTTTGATCCCCAAAGTAATTAAAATAATATAAAATGATAAGGTTAGAGTTCAGAATTATACCTGAATGAGATTTTATGAAAACTGACTACAAACATTCAAATATTCTTTGAAAAAGTAAATTAAAATTGTTCAATTACTAATAGCTTAAAGCAAAACTCAAGATTTCAAGCTATAATTATCAAAAAATGACACTACTATTTCCCTAAAGTATATCTGAAAGATGAATGCTATTTCATCATTAAAAAGTCCAATGATACATTCAAGATAATTAATATTTCTTTTAATAAACTTTGTTTAATTGGATTTTTAAAAATTTCACAAAAATGGATGGATCTTTGTTTATTTTTTTAGAGTTTTTGTTTGTTTGTTTTGTTTTGTTTTGTTTTGCTATAGGGCATGTGCACTCGCCAGAGAGACAGAAAGCAAGAAATCACCTCCCCCCAGGGGGGATGGCCATGTCACAATCCCTTCTCCTCCATTCTCCTCTCAGGATCTCAGGATCTTGGGTACACATGCACACGCACCTGGTATGAGTTTTAGCAATCTGGTCTGGGACTCGAACTGCGGTCTACTACATGGAAGTCCAGCGATACAGCCATTATGCTAACCGCTGGACCCAAAAATGGATGGATCTTAAGAGAGGATGCAGTACATCTATTTAATGTCATGTTTGCTGTTCTAAAATACAAAATGTATAGAGATGATACATTCCAAAAACTTATTTCATTTTAAAATCTTATAATTTACACTAAACCATTGTAAAGGGTATATCTTAAAATGATGATAAACACTTCTTTGTTGAGAACAAGGGATCTTAAATAAAAGACATTATTAAGGATTTATAAATACAGATAGTAATCAAGGAATTTTAGTCCTAGAGGTTTCAAGACTCCTCAAATTTCCTCCATCAAAGTATATTTAAAGGTTTGGCAGGTACTCCAGAGTATTTAAAGGATGAATCCAAATAAGATATTTACTTCCAATTTCTTTGAGGTCATAAACTTTGTTTTAAAATCTGATTACATATTTATTTTACTATTATCACTGAGTAACGTGTTTTTCCCCAAATCTGTGTAAAAACATGTTCTGTAACAATGTGTTCCAGAAGGTGTGCTGTATTAGTACTATGGACACGCTCAAACCGAGGTCCTAGGGTATGGAGTACTGACCAGGAAGCCTGGATTTATCTCATCTTCACAGGTTGAGTGCACTAAAGTGACCTAACGAGGTTAAGTGGGACTTGAGCAATGCAAGCAGCGACCCAATGGTAGCTCTAAAATAAGATCTGTTTCTTGATTTCCAGTCTATTTCTCTTTTCTCTATACCAATATTTGTGGCTGTAATTCAGGGTCTACAGATCTCACTTCCAGCTTTACTTGGAAACCTGTTCCCAATACAGGTTACTATAACGTAGATGCAGGTATTGCTTAGGTTAAAGTTAGGAATCCTCCCAAAACATAAAAATACAGAGCAGGCAAATCAGATCTACACCAGAGTCATCCAATGTTGTGAAGCTTTTGGAATGGTTCTAAATCTAAAAGTAAAGAATAGGAAAGGAAGAGAAAAAGTATTACAATAATTGGAGGAAAAGAGGAAAATTTGTAAGAATGAAGATACAAAGTCATTCTGAGTGAACTTTTGCACCATTCCAACCACTGTAATAAAATCCTTTAGAAGAATTGAATCTTTTGATCACAGTCATCCTGTAAGATCACTGTTATTAACATTCTTATTTTCGAACTTGGGGGAAAAGTAAGAAAAGTTAAAATAAAAACATGTACAAGTCAAGCAAGTAGGTGTTGGTAGGTAAAAGATGTAAAGTCAAGCCGTCTGGCTACTGAGTATCTGCTCTAAATCATTCTGTTCTAGTTTCGGAAAAACAAATTGGTTTAACATAAAGTTCATCCTATTTCATATGGTGGATGATTATTTCACTAACTAGAAATTATCAAAGATTTTTATTATTATTACTGAGTAACATGTCTTTTAACTCTATGAATTACAAGACGGTCAACATGAAACTCAGGTACTTGAGAGATTGTGAAGAATGGAAAAAAAATAGAAGATGTGAAGGCAAAGGATGAAGAATTTCAGACAGACTGAAGCAGTGCAGTACTAAAAGTAGCAAAGGAAAGAGGTGAATCAGAAATTTCAAAATCAGGATAGAAGGACAGTTAGAAGCAGCACCGCCAGTTCCTGAAGCAAGAAAGAAAACCAGAGTGATGGGAGGGGACTGGCCCTGAAATCTACTGGTTAAGGGAGTTAGCTCTCACATGTCTGACTATGGTTCAAATCCTGGCCCTGGTCGCTTGAAAAATATGCCAGGCATATATGTTTGTACTTCCAAAGTTCCAATAGGATTAAGAGATGGAAAATAAGGGATTACAAAATGACTACATTCCTTGAGGGGGATATTTTCTCCCTCTCTGTCTCTCTCTGTCTCTCTCTGGAGAATGCATGTGCCCTTGGCAATTAAAGAAAAAGAAGAGAAAAGAATAGACACATGGGAAATGAAAAGTCAGAAAAACACAAGTGATTCCACACTAAGGTGATCCACTGTTGTAGAGATGTGGATTTCTAGGAGATGGGAAGAGGAGCTTAGTGAATAACATTAACATTACTCATAAAGAGAGTTAAAAGCAAAGTCAATTAGTATGGAGTTCCCTAGCAAAAGAGCAACAGCAATGCCTAGAACTACAATTCTAGTGGCTACAAACTGGAAAGTGTGGGTTGTATTCCAGTGAAGACATTGGATGAGGCGTAGTAAAATGGCTTACCCAAAAGGCATGAGTGTGTTATTTTCATTTTAATTAGTTCCTATAATTTTATAATGAGAGCTTTCTAATAAAAATTAAGATTTATAGTTTTTTTCTGAAAAAATGATAATTTTTGGTAATTTGGGGCCCTTTACTAGACCTCTATAGTTTACAAGAATATATACTATTCCAATATCCACACCAATGCAACTGAATTTTCTAAAATGTATTTTCTTTGCTACTCTTCTAGCTAAAATCATTCACAATTCAAACATTAGCAAAATACTGGAATTTCCTGGGGTCTGTTATTACCTACTTCTTTGGTTTCATTTCTGTCTACTTTTTCTTATACACCTCCACAAAAATAAATTACTTGCAGAACTTTGAAAGCATAGTGTTCTTGGGACCAGCAAATGGTGTAATGGCTACATCGCTGAACTCCCATGTAGTCCACTGCTGTTCAACTCCCAGACCTGGTGGCTTAAAACTCATGTGGGGTGTGTGTATGTGTATGCCCAAAATTCTGAGAGAATGGAGGAAAAGGGATTATGGCATGATCATCTCCCCCTGGGGGGTGATTTCTCTCTTTCTGTCTCTCCAGTGAACATAGTTGCCCTATTGCAAAAATCCCTTTTTAAAAAGAGAGAGAGCAAAGTGTTCTTGCTGGCTGTACCCCTTAACACAAGATGATTCTGATCTCCTGAGCGTATTTACTTTATGCTCTTTGCCTACCTAACTCCTACCATCCTTCAACCCCAGGAAACACCTTCCCAGAAATCTTCCTAAAACCCTAATCTTGTGCTTCTCTGTGTCAGAGCATTCATCTCACTTATAATTACCCCTTGTCTGATTGAAATGCCCAAATCTTTATCTCAACTTATACTGCTCATTTGTATATCCTTTGAGACCTATCTCCATATTTCTAACTTCTATATACATAATTCTACATTGTCTACCTGATGTGTCTAAGCCTGTCCAAACCTAAACTTCTATCCCTAAGTTCTCCCCAGAAGCTGAATTGGCTCCTCCCCAGGTAGTCCTTATCTTCATAAATGTCCCCGTGACAGTGAGAAATCTGCGCACTATGCTTGATACCTTCTATGGTGACCACAAACATGTATTCATAGATCACCAACCATAGGACTACTGGTATACCCTTTGAAATCCATCCCTACATATTTCTGGGACAATGATGGAGTACATCAGGGATTCTGTGGTGAACTCATTCTAGAGAGAAGGGTACTCTTCAGATGGCCAGCTTTGATTTGAGAATTCCCTAACCAAAAACTTAACAGAAATTAATTAGACTATTGAGGGACATAGGGCCTTTTGACTTAACTTTCCTTTCCTCTCCTTCACTTGGAGCAGGTATAGTGGGTTGCTGGGTCTCTCAACTTTATTCAGCTACTTCCCTATTTTCTCTCACACAGATATGCTATTTAATAAAAGACTTACTGGGATCAGCAGATGGTGTAATGGTTACATCACTGGATTTACATATAGTAGACTGTTGTTCGAGTCCTGGACCTGGTGGTTTAAAACTCATGCCAGGCGCATGCACATGCATGCCCAAGACACCAAGAGGAGACTGGAGGAGAAGGGACTGTGGTGTGGCCATCCCCCACCACCAGGGGCTGATCTCTCTCTTTTCTGTCTCTCTTTCTCTCTGGTGAGCGCACATGCCCTATAGCGAAAATCTCTCTAAAAATAAATAAATAAATAAAAGACTTAGTTTCTTAACACGATTATTAGTATAGTTTTAGTATACTAGCTTCTCTCTGCCTCCCAGGTTTCTTTATCCACTGCTTTCCTCACATAGGTCATATTTTTTCTTTTTCTTTCTTTTTTGTTCAGGACCATAAACACAACACACTTTCTTTTTCTTCTAGGCTTTCTGATATGCTGTTTCCTGCATTCCATGCACCTGTATTAGAGCTCTGCTTATATGTTTCTACTGACCATTCATAAGCCTTGAATAAGAAATGCTATTTGTATTACATCACTATCTCTTACTAAAGACCTTATTCTTTGTAATTTTTCTTTATCTAATTGCATACCTTTCATGGAAAATTTTTAACTCCATCGCTCACTCTTATTCCACTTTCATCACTAAATTACTCCACAAATATTGCAGATACATGAGTGAATAAGACATTTGTGGTTTTTAGCGTCATGGAGTTTACAATCTCAAATGCTTACAGTTAAACAAAACAAATGATTGCGAACTTTCATTAAATCAACAAAACCCACAATTCACTAGAATTGAAAACAAGCATCTTTTGTTTGGTTCATTGCTATATTTCTGGCACTGAGGATAGCTCTGTCGTATAATAGGAGTGCAGTAAATATTTATTGATTAAATAATATAGAATGCAAAAAGGAACAAATACCTGAGGCAGGGACTAACAGGTTATTACAAGAAACGAGAGCAGGAAAACCTATTGATGATGGATGAGGAAAAAGTCTGAACAGAATATTTGGTCTGTGGGCTAAATGCCAATGGAGGCTGCCATTTGAACAGTGAGAGCCAGAGCATTCGGAACAAGCAGATAAATAAACGACGTGTGCAAAATTACTGATTGACAGATGCACAGATTGGGGGAGGGACAGATACATAGGACAGATACATAGAGAAATGAAGATTTTAAATATTCCCTGCCTTGTCCAGGAATGACTCACAAATGATTGCCGTTGAGTTTAGAAAAGGGTTTTCAAAACTATATTGCTTAAATTAGACTCATAGAGGATGACATGAAGCTTCTACCTCACCCCATAGTTAGGTGGGAAGTGAACTGTGCTTATCAAATTTCTCTTGGTCTCCTATGGGAGACAGAGTCCAGCAGCCACTCCCAGGGCTTGATCTAGTCATCTTGCCCACTCCATGGAGGTCCTGAGTCCAGGTCTTGAGCAGTGGCTATTGTACTTTTTCTCCACGGGGTGTCAAATCTGGAGTCTCCTACAGTGATTCACTCACCAGATCCCGAAACCTGGTATCTTTTCTAGCTTCTACTACATCCTAATTTACCAGGTAAATTTCAGGTACTACATTGCATAATCTGGAAACTTAGTACAAATGCAGATTCCTAGACCTACTAAGTATCTGCCTTTTTAAAGGCTTCCTCAGATGGTGTGTACGCCCATTAAAGTATGAGAAGCGTTTCTCTAAGTAGTTTACTCCTTAGATTCTTCTTCTATCTATTTCTAGCACCCAGTTCTTCTCATTGGTTGATTTATGCAAGTATCAGAGTGACCCATACAGCGCCTTCCCTGGTCTTAGCATCCCTATGGATCATTTCCCTTTTCCTTTCAAGTAAGAATTGTCTATCGTCAGAGTTGTTGGGTACAGAGGAAACATTAATTTCAGGGTGTCATTACAACCCTCCTTCCCCCCCAAAAAAAAGCAGTGTTTTGATGGATGCTTGAATTCCTTGTTAATGTGGCTAGCAGTATGATCCATACCTACTACAAATAGAAAAGGATTCTGTGAAAACTAAATGGGGAGAAGGATAAAGCCTTCTCAAGTCCTGTTAGCATCTGCCCCAGGGAAAACCCATGAGACCTGCCGTGAGGATAGGTGGCTACAATACAGAGATACGCCTTCAAGAACTGACAGAGGACACATTGCAGCTCCCTGGCTCATCAGGCAAACTGGGGGCCCAGTAGGAATGAGGAGAAGGCAGAGCCAGAGAGGTCAGGTGCCTCCCAGCAACGCATTTTCGAACCGTCTGTTGACTCCGTGAAGTCAAACTCAGCTGTAGTCCAAGGCTGAATAAAAGAAGACACTAAGATTTTCAAAGCTCCCCTTCTCAAAATTGTCTTCAGCCCCTCCCAATTCCTTCTTTCTGACCTTATCACCACATACATAATAAATAGGCGAAGAAGTGATGTTTCTGATATTTATCTTACTCGGGGGCCTTCTCCAGTCCCTTGATTTCCATAATTTATACCACCAAGGAGGCCATAGCTGGAGTCTGCATCACCTCAGGTGATAAATCCAAAGTCCCGTGTTACATGGGTAGTATTATATTATGTGAGTGTGTGTGTGTGTGTGTGTGTGTGTGTGTGTATCTATCTATATATATGTAGATACACACACAGGCTGGGGAAAGCATACATTTTTCACCTTCCTCAAAATTATTCCTTGTTCACAGCATGGCAAAGTTGGCTACTGATAATTTCCAAAGGGGAAAGTAATATTAAAATTGTAAGTATGATTTTTTCCCTCAAATTTGTTAAGCTCAATGTACAACTCTTGCTATTTTATTTATAAATCTAGTGATCTCAGGGTTAACAGTAAGTATATTCATTTTGCTTTTTCTTTGATTAGCTTATGAATCTGATAGCTTTAGGTTTTCTAAACATCTGCAGCCATTATCAAATCTGGCTGATTAAATTCCAGTAAATAATTTAAATGGTTATCATAATTTTCCTAAGAAATTAACAACACCTTAAGGAAAAATATTATATGGGATATAGAATTTTTTAATTATTAATATAATTATAATTGACCCAGTTTGACTCATTTATTTATCATTTCTATCCTTACTTTCCTTGGGGTTGTACAGTTTTATAATATTTATGGAAAACAAAATTAATAGTCTCAAACTCTATGAAGTCAGGCCAGTAGACAATTTAGGACCAAGATACAGTTACAAATTTGAGCAACTAATCGAAAGGCGAAGCCTGGGATACAGAAACCCAAGTACCTTTCAGAATAATTTGGGTAGAAGAGGGCTAACGCCCTCATACATTTTTTCCCCCAGATCCATGTCCTGTCCTTCAAATAACGCATTATCCATTCCCTAAATGTTGTTTCACGCTGCCTAATTATTCCTTTGCCATCTGTAATTTTCACAACGTTTTAACCTCCATCACAACATAAAGGTACTTCATTTAACTTCAAAGGCTTTTTGTGCTCGGTTATAACACTTGCAGCTCAGAGTGAGCAGTTAGTCACCCTTCAGCCCTTGCACCCTTCTTTCTTCCCAGTAGAATCTGATTCTATCCAGGAATTCAGCTCCCAGACAGTTGAGGTAAGCAGAGGAATCTGCCCATCCTTAGATCCTAGGGTGCTTCCTGATGAATCTATGTCAGACAGAGCAGGACAGACACTGGGAGGCTTCCGCTGGTCCAGAGGTAAGCACAGGGCTGAAGGTGTCCCAGGGAGACTGAAAGGAGGCGCTGGGTAAGAGGATCCTCTAGTTACTGCTGGAAGCCATCTTGTCTTCACTTATGACGTAAGATGACTGCGTTGAAGGAAAACCATCCCTCACCAATGAGAGAAAAGGACATGAGAGCTTGGCAACCTGGCTATTAGTGCTTACCTCATCTAGGGATGAGACGGTTCAGGTTTGCAAATGCAGTCGCCCCCCCCCCCCATGTTAGTGGACGCTGATCTGAGGTTGGTTGAATCTGCAGATGCAGAACCATGGGTAGAAAAGGCTGATGCAATGAAGTGCCATAGAAGATTCTAGAATCCTGAAAAACAACAAAAAATCTAAATAAAGATGGTTAGCAGATTTTGAATGTGGTATGTGTAACCCAATCAGCTTGGATGCTTCTCCTTTAAAATGCCTATTATGTGTCTATTCTCAATGTTATTAGGGGTAATCACTTTGTGAAAGTATTTTCTTTATAGTGCTCAAAATATAACAGCTTTTCCTGTGGGAATCTCTTTAACCTGGCTGTTTTGTGATTTCAACAATGTCCCTCAATGTTTTGAAAAAAATATTCTCTCTAAAAACAATAAAAAGATACTGGCTCATCCTGGATTCTCTGACACAGAGAACCCTGTTTCCTTTTGGGTAAAAGATAATATTAGACACTAAAATCTGAGTGTAAATCAGACTGTGCCACAGGATTCATAGTGGTGTTTAAAGAAAAGTGACACCTGTGTGAACTCAGTGAGAAACACACCTGGAAAATAGTTTTATAGGGGATCAATTCTCACTGACATTTCTTTTCCAATACTTTATTCTGAAACAAACAAACAAAAAAAATTGTAACTTTGGCGTAGTGGTAATGCACTGTTCAAGCAATGCTGGATCCATATGGAAGAATGTGGGTTCAATCCCCCGGTCAGCTAGTACATACTGTGAGCACATGCACCTTGATCCCAGCTGGCTTGGAGGACCTGGGAGAGCATGAGACCCGGCGGAGTGGCTGGCCTTTTTCCCTCTCCTGCTCTCTCCCTCCTTCTCTCTCACACAAAAAACTTTATTAAAGATGCTATGAACAGACATATTTATTAAAAATATTTGTAACTTTCTCATTTATTTTTTATTTTATTTTTTAAATTGCCGAAGGATATGTATGCTTGCCAGAGAGAGAGAGAGAGAAAGATGGAAGAGAAGACATCTCCCAATAGGGCATAATCATGCTGCATTTTCCCTCCAAATCCTCCTGGGAGGATCTGGGGCATGCACACACATGTGTCTGGTATGGTTTTGAAGCCACTGGGGCCAGGATTTGAAATGTGGTCAGCCATGAGCGATTAGACTCCCTACACACTAGGATTAATCGCTGCACTGTAAGGCCAGCCCATATTTAGTTTCTGTTTGTTTAATCTCCTCATTCAAGGTATGTGTACAATTCTCTCAGGGTTCAGAGCATCTCATGAAACATCAATGCACAGTCATTTAAATAACAGGTCTTCTAATACTATCTACAGACGAAATAAAAAAGGAGAGCTCCTTTTTAAGACAGGCCCTTTTAGTTTTAGAAAACATCAAAAAAAATGCAGGAGAGGGTAATTCAAGTTTTCTGGTTGAGATTCTCATTTTCTGGAGTATCTCTGAATATAGAGCTCTCCATATGATTAATATTAGGGCCGTGGACCCTTAATTCTTATCTTAACGTTCATACTAGTCCTCATCCAGACCATCTGTAGCAACCTTGAAATCTGGAAAATCCATAAATGATGAGCTGCGCTCACGTTGCATATGGAATTCACAACGCAGCTCTGCAGTGATGCATCTCGACAGAGATAAATACAACATTTAGAATGTCCCGTAAAAGGCACCAGGCAGTAAGGCTGTATCTTCATATGCCAGAGACATTTTAAAAGTAGCTTATATTACACTCATGCAATAAACGCTTGCAAATAGATCATCCAAACTGTGCCTTATTTTTGAAAGAATTAAAGACAAGCTCAAAGTACTGGAAATGGCCTCTACATAGGAACTACCAGATACTCCTATTCTATGCCTTTTTTATGGCTTTTCAAAAGGCAAAACATATATTCTGTACAAGGGAGGGATCGTTCCAGGTACTAGACCTTTGGAATTTCATTAAATTCTTTATGAAACAGTCATTTTATATCGCATTATGATATTATTGCCTACAGTGTGAACACAGGTACTCTATAAATTTTGAAAGTATGAGATTATCAGCATACGTAAGACTGAATATGTAACATGGATATCGGGCCATGCTGTGCTTAATGCAACTTTATATTTTCTCAAAAAAAGGTGCTTACCCAAATGATTAGACCTACTATGTGCTCATGAATATCTGAGCACATTAATGCTGTAAGTAGGTGTTAGGTGAATATAGGCAGGACTTTTTCACAGGGAAGTTTTCACTCATCACAGATAGAACACTCTAGAAGGAGTGTTCTCTTAGAAGGAAAAAACATCTCTTAGATGGGAAAAAAACAGTTCATGCCAGGAAAAAAATGTCATAACACACAGGATTTTACTATTAAAACAGCCTGACTGAAAGAAACTGTCAATAGATTTCCTGAATTGCTCTCAGAAGAACCGAAAAGTTAAGGTAGACAAGGATTCCAGTAAGATTTCATCTGGATAAAGCCCTGGCACTAATAATTGAAACTCTAACAGTATACGTGATGCTTGAGGGAAGAAAACGGAGGGCTTCTTTCAGTCTCTAACCAAGAAAGGCACCCTTGAATCAGGAACAACAAAAATTCACTTGTCCCAGAAGATCTCTCCATCCGCAACACTATTCTTTTTTTTTTTTTTTAAAGAATTATTTTATTTAACTTAATTTATTATTATTATTATCATTGTTATTTTCCAGTTTGATCAGAGAGAGACAGAGAGAGAGAGAGGAAGTGATAAAGCAAGCCACCAGGTCCGAGACTTGAACCATGGTCAGCCATGTGGGAGTCCAGCGCTCTTAACCACCATGCCACTTGCCAGCCCCCACAACACTATTCTTTATGGACGCTTTGCAAAAAGTCTTATGAAAGCCACAAAACATCATGTCCTGGAGCACCACAAATAATTTAATGGACTTTAAAACTAGTTGTTTGATAAGACACTTATGTCTTTGGACCTCATATTCTTCCTCTTTTTAGAGAGTTTTTTTTTTTTTTTTTTTTTTTTTTTTTTTTTTTTTTTAACTATAGGGCGTGTGTGCTTGCTGGAAAGATAGAGAGATATAGAGGGACAGAAAGTGAGAAATCACCCTCCAGAGGGTATGGCCATGCCACAATCCCTTTTCCTCCTCTCAGGATCTTGGACATGCATGCACATGTGCCTGGCGTCAGTTTAAGTGGCCGGGTCCAGAACTCGAACAGTGGTCAACTACATGGAAGTCCAGCAACATAACTGTTATGTCACCTGCTGGTCCCAGGACCTCATAGTCTATGTCTAAGTAAGCCTAACAGTGCTTGGTAGCATCATTGGAGGGGAAGAAACTATACTCATAACTAGGTAGTATAGGACCTGAAGAATTAAGGACATTTATAAAAAACAATGTAAGTTATCGGTCCAAAAATTATTTTAAAATTTAAGTGTTTGTAAGGGACTATTTACGGGCCATTGCAAAAGTCATGATGCATTTTTTTCATAGAAAAACATAGACAAATATGTCATGACTTTCCCAAAGTCCTAATATCATGCTGCCTTAGCCATGCCCTATGGAGCAATCCAGAAATTGTTAATTATTCTCTTGAAGTTGTACCTGATTTAGATATTAAAAGGAGTATCAAAAGAATCTCACACATATGTATATTTGGCATAATTTATGAATGTTCTATAAAAAATAGTCTAAAACATTTCTTAATTCTATCATGTACTAAAAGCAAAGAAAGGGACTAGCAGTTGGTGTAATGGCTATGTTGCTGGACTCCCACATAGTTGACGGTAGTTCAAGTCTCATACCCAGCGGCTTAAAACTCATGCTGGGTGCATGTGCATGCGTGCCCAAAATTCTGAGAGGTGAATGAAGGAGGAGGGATTGCTGCGTGGCCATCCCCGGGGGGTGATTTCTTGCTCTCTCTCTGTTTTCTGGCGAGCGCACACTCCCTATAGCAAAAACCTCTCAAAAAAAAGCAAAGAAGGAGGTATCCTAACATGCTCTTTAATATCTGTATTAGTTATCAGCTGCTTCATAACAAATGACCCCACACCTTGATGGCTTAAAATAACATTATTGGAACAGCAAGTGGTGTGGTGGTTAAGGCGCTGGATCCCAAATGGTCAACTCTGTTGGTCTGAGTCCCAGACCTGCTGGCCTGGGAAACATGCCAGTGTGTGTGTGTGCCTAAAATCCTGAAAGAGAAATGGAGGAGAAGGGATTGTGGCATGGTCATCCCCTGAGGGGTGTTTTCTCACTCCCTTCCCCCTTTCTTTCTGTTTCTTTGGTGAGTACATCTGCCCTATGGCAAAAAATATAAAATAAGTAAATAAAATAACATTTACTATCTCTGTTTTGGTGGGTCAGAAATCCAGCCATGGTTATTTTTGATTTCTAAAACACCATTTAGGACACACATTTGGAATATGGCAAAATTCACAAAGTTTTATAAATGTCAACGCAAATGTCATTTTGTGTCCTTCTACAAAGTGGAGGAACATAAGGGAGAGTGAGTGAGGATTCGTACTGAGTTTTAGCTAATGTCGTACAAAGGGCACTAAGACCATTAACCATCGTGGCCCATGGGACCCAACGCACTGCCCACTGCCTAGTGCTCACTGCTTTGTTCTCTTCACAGTGGCCTGCATACTGGACTGTCCATGGCCCTCAGTACTTCCTACACGGCCTCGCAGGTCAATCAGATGCTCCCTGGGCAATATGCATGCTGCACACTTTGTCTACAAAAGCATATTGAAGCTAAAAGTGGATAACTTACTTTTATCCAGGCAATGCGTTTTTCTTCCTCACTCCTTGTGAGATTACACACACACACGCACCCCTCGGTACGTTGTTGTGGAAAGAGTTTTGTACAACTTAAAAGTCACCCACACACATTCTTTAATGGAAGAAGGGAAAAATTAGATTGGAAAAATTTTACTAAGAAATTCACAGTTAATACATCTTCGATGTAGATTTTCTGATAATTTTGTGTTTAGGAAATGGGTAAATGTCAAAAATACATAAATTACAGAAAAGTCTCCTATACATGCAAACTTTCCTTGTGGTAAATATAAAAGAAAATTACATAAATTATAGGAGAATTTACATATACATGGAAACTTTCTTTGTGGTAAATATCAAAGAATACATTATGTTTTTAAAAACCACCCTTCAAAATCTTTCTTTGAAAAGCTACAACTCACTTTCATTTTTACTCTTTTTTTTTCCCTGTATCTTCAACATAAAATTACTTGACTTTTCCCATCTATTTCTTTTTAAATGACGTAAGGCTTCTCTTTGAGGAAATATGCTTTTCACTAGGTACAAAATCTGTCCTTTTGAGCCCAGTACTGCCTACTGCTATTCCCAACACTTAAAGAGCACTGCATTCATTTTGCTGACTAATTGACTATCAGAGTTTGAATTACTGCACTAGATTTTTCATCCATAAATTATGACTTGATTGTACGTTGACCGATTCTCAAACTGCACTGAGTTGAGTAAGACACCAGAACCTCATCTAGAAAATTACTGTTCAAATTTATGTAGCTTCCAAAATGCCCAATTAATCCTCCAGATGTAATTTATTCCCTGGAAGAATATACCTTATTAAATTTATGTTCCTTCAAATTAAAAGATTATTTTAAAATAAAGGATGTTACACACTTAATATTTCTTTGTTCTCCACATGAGGTATCCCAAATGTGGCTGTAATTACCTTAATAATACTTTCCTATGGTGTTTTATAGCTTTTAAAGTACATTCATACTTGGTCTACGGATGAGCCCTAGAAGCCAGACAGACCCAGTATTCCTGACTTTACCTGACAGTGTAAAACACATATAAAAAATAAAGGGATTTTTCTGAGGTCTTAACAACTAATCAGAGGCAAAGCTGTCACCTGTTTCAATGGTCTTTTCATTATCCCACCCTGTCTTTCCCCCATCAATATTTTTGTGATTTCATGCACTCCACACGAGGCTGCACACCCACACATAGTTTAGTCACAGGCTAATGGAATATCATTATTTTAAAACTCTTTATCTGGCAAGAGAAACCACCTGATTTTGCTGCACGCATTTCTTCTACCTCAGCAGGTAAACATGCATTTAATGATGCCCAGCTGACTGGGTCGACAGAGACGGTGGGAGGAGGGAGAGGCATCCTTCTGCCTATTGTCAGGACACTCTTCATTACCTCTCTTCTGTCCACTACACACAACATGCACCTTTCAGTTTGAGAAAACACATCAGCACGGCTCACCATCAGCCAGTGTGTCGGTAAACCAGCAGAAAGAGAGGGCCATTCCCTTTTGGAAGGAGGAAGTGGGGCGGGGGGAATCAGTGTCCTCCAGAACTGTGAGGTTAAAAACAAACAGACTAAGATAGTGGATCAAATCTCTGCCTTTATCAGAGGTTCATACTCGATTTGTGTTCACGGTAGCAATAAAAGATGAGTAGACAATTCAACAGAACGTAATTTGAATTTGCCTTTTGCAGCACTGACAGACCAATATCTCCCAGGAAAATAGAAAATAAATAACAAAACAAACCTGACAATTACATGCTGAGGCCACAGAGGTAAGAACTGTCAGGAAGCTATTTTTGACTAACAATTTGAGGTGGCCATCATTGGATTACGCTCTATTTTATTTGTTACTTTTATTTTAAATTCTCAATAAAAAAGTGTCCCAACTACGGTGGTACAGATCATGGGGCACCACTGTGTGATGCTTGGAGCTCTATGAGAAGGTCTGATGTTCAGATCTCAGGTGGACCTGAAGAGGTTGGGCTTGTCTGCAAGCACAGTTGTAATCTGGCTTGCTGGAAGCCTGAAGGGAAGTGGGGTGTGTGGCATGACAGCACTGGGTCAAAGGTTCTATCCCTACACTAGGGAGACAGGGCTCTGTAACCAATTCAAGGCTATTTAAACTTCTATCAATATACAACTCGTATTTGGAGCCCAGAAATCCTACAGGAAAGCTCTTCAATTCTATCCACAAGTTAGAGTCAGATAAATATAAACAGATTGATTAGGGCCTAGGGAAGTGTAATTGCCAAATAGGTAATTGAGAACAAAGAGGAAAATCCCTGCAAGGGAGAAAGGAATCTGAAAGGATAGACTAGACTCAGGTGGGTTTCTGAGGAAGTCATTCTCAGTAGAGTGTGAGGGTATGAGTGACCAGTCCTCAAACTAGCTTGTCCCTCCACAAGGCATGTGCACTCCTGGAAAGAAATGCCAGGCAGGGGTTGAAAGGGTTGGGTCCTCAGGAGCACAAGCAGCAGGGTGGTAAGACCACCTCTCATGGACTGTCACAGAAAATGAAAGAGTCTTTGCTATATTTTTCATTTGTTTATTTTTGGCTAAAGAGGACGAACACTTAAACATCATAGACAGATTTGCTCCTGAAAAACTCTGACAGCTCAGTTGAAGTCCACAAGACATAACATCTAGTGAGTTTTAGCTCACAAAAAACACATATTTATGCTCTGTTCCTATAAACATTGTAGCTCTACCAGCACCATTCGGGAAAAGGGATATAAAGGAGTCTTTTGATAAGCACCCAGACCCACCTTTAGCTTGAATGAAGGTATATCTATACCCTTACATAGCCAGTAGGTGTGAAAGAGGGGGTATGGTCCAGCACTCGGGAGCTAGTGAGGAGGGCAGCAGCCTTCAGATAACACCCAGTGTATCTTTCCATCATATTTTGTAATAAAAATGAACACGTAATTCGACTAGTCTCCTGACTGATTTTATGGGCATGGTAGTGGAGTGGCATGATGTGGACAAACATGCCCACAGAACCTTCTTCATGGGTAGGAGACTGAGTTCCCCAGATAGCCCACAGGTGACACAGGTTTGAGAAGACAAGAGGGGGCAGTAAATATCAAGTCATGGGAGGAAGGAGTTCAGATTCCTTTTTAATTTTTTTTTAATTTTCCTGAAGGCAGGTGCACTCACCAGAGAGAGACAGAGAAAAAGTGAGAAAGCACCCCCTATGGGGAATGGCCATGCTACAATCCCTTCTCCTTCATTTTTCCCAACTTTTGGGATTTGGGTCATGCACACATATGTGCCTGGCATGTTTTTCAAGCCTCTGGGTCTGGGACTTGAAACATGCAGTCAGCTTTGTGGGATCCAGATCATACAACCACCAGGGCATAGGCTGACCCTGAGACAACAGTCATGAGGGGTGAAGTGGTCTGAGCAATAGGGTCATGTAGTCCCAGGGGCTCAGCAGCTGACTGACAATGGAGCATGCAGTCAACAAGGATTAGGAGCTTAAAGAAGACAGACATGGCCAGATACAGCAGAGATCAGTAACTAAAGAAGAAAGGACATAGCCACTCTTTTTCCAAGACCTGGTAGGGTCTATTGACCTAATTAATACCTAGACTGAGTGGTCCAATAAAGTAGCCAATAGCCAGGACCAGCAGTTGGCGTAATGGCTATGTCGCTGGATTCTCATGTAGTCGACTGCGGTTCAAGTCCCCAACCTGGTGGCTTAAACTCATGCAAGGCGCGTGTGCGTGCGTGCCCAAGATCCCAAGAGGAGAATGGAGGAGAAGGGATTGCGGCGTGTTCATGTCTCCTGGGGAGTGACTTCTCACTTCCTGTATATCTGTCTCTGTCTCTCTTTCTGGCAAGTGCATGCGCCCTATAGCAAAATCTTCTCCAAAAATAAAAATGTAGCAGATAGCCATAATGTAGCTATTTATATTAAAATATTTAAAACAAAATAAAATTAACATTCAATTCCTCAGTGACACTTGCTATATATCAAGCCCTCAAGAGCCATAGGTAGCTAGTGGCTCCCGTATTGGACAGTACAGATCCAGAACAGTGCCATTGTAGAAACTTCCAATGGACAGCACTCTTCTAGACATGACCTTACATAGGAACAAGAAACTACTGTCTGGATGGCACTTGAGTTAAACATGTAGAAATTCTAACTGATCCCTAATGTGAGTATGTACCACATAACTAATTGCTGAATTAGGTAAAACCATCGAAAATACTGGAATTTCTACTATTTAAACAGATGGGAGCAAGAAGACAAGGCACTGAAGTGTTAACTGATAAGGTGACCTTTACAGTGTAAGCCCAGGTGCTCCAAATGCATGTGTAATGGCATCCAGATGCTCTCATAATAATAATTAATATGGCGGAGTAAAATTACATTTGTCTTCTTTCCACAGCTAGAATTGGATGCCAGTATATTCTAGGTGTTTTTAAAAACCACATTAATATCTAACTTTCTTACTGCGTAGGATGGCATATTGCAATCACTATTACATTCTGAAATGAAGAAAAAACAAAAAAAAAAGAAATGCTAAAATGAGGGTTCAGCAGCAACTTGGCAATGGCTTTCAGGTCCTCCAACCCTCCTTTGCAAAAATGGGCACTGAAAAAATAGCATGTGCATTAATAATCAGGGTGATACAAACTTCAGGAATTCACTCACCTTCAATGCACACGATACCTTTACAAGTAAGAAATGTTTCTAAAAGTAGACAAATAGCCCCGTGTTCTGTTAATAAACTTTTTTGTTTTTAAAGTTATTTTTTAAAAGATTTATTTTTGCTTTTTTTTATTATCATTATTCTTCACTTTTTAAGAGAGAGAGACAGACAGAAAGGGAGAATGAAAAAGTAAGCCACCAGGTTCAGGATTCGAACTGTGGTTGGCTATGTGGGAGTCTTGCGCCTCAACCACCATGCCACCTGCCATCTCCATTTTTAAAGTTATTTTACACAAGGAAAATACTGTTTTTCCCCTAAGAATTTTTCATTTAATTTAATTAATTAATTTATTATTATTATTATTTTTAGATTTTTTACAGGGCATGTGCATTCATCAGAGAGAAAGAGAGAGGGAAAGTAAGAAAGCAAGCAACCAGGTCCAGGACTTGAACCACAGTCGGCCATGTGGTAGTCCAGTGCCCAAACCACCATACCACCTGCCATCAGGAAGGAAAATATTGTTGAACTCTAAAATTATTTCATGGAAGTACAGTCATTTGCTTTATGACATATCAAAGAGCATTTTGATGAGTAATTGCATTTGAGCAACAGAAATCAATATAATTAAATGATATTCAAACAGTATTTTAGGAGTGTTTCTAATACTGATATCCACACGCAGCTCTGAGGACCAGATCATGCTTCAGTCGTAATGTCACTGGAGCTGAAGGACAAGATGCATGGTTCGTGTCCTGGAACCTTCTCATGAACCTTCTCCTACAAGTGTTTTCACCTGCGAGTGTTTGCCTATGGACCTGGCTGAGATGGCTCACACTGGGGACATTGTTGGGGGCCCTTGTCTCTGTCTCTCTCTCCCATGAAATAAATAAATACATGAACTTAAAAAGCAATGTAAAGCAAAAGGGACATAATAGTGTTTAGTGTAACAGTAATGGACATCTCTCTCCCCTCTGGAATTACTGCATGCAATATTTCTACACCAAAGCAGTAACTCTCAAGGCATTATGATCTGAAGAATTCCTATGGCTTATTCAGACTGGAAGAACATCTCCCTAAGATGTGCTGAAATGAAGTTTACATTCCAGCCTGAGGGCGGACAAATCATTTAAATCAGTAACAAGTTGTGGAAATACACTTTTTACCAGCTACTCCATATCCACCCCAGTGAATCCAATGCATTTACTTACACAATGCAAACACTGAATATACACAGTCGAATCTAAAATTCACAGCAAAGCATTCATTCCTTATGAATGTACTTGGTTGAAATGGTACTAATAAAGCAAAATAAAGACTTTTACTCTTTATGTAGAAACTAGATCTGCAGAAAAAAAATGTATCTGTCCCACAACCGTAAAGTGAATCTTTTTTTCCTGGCTATCTAACCACTGGTTTCACGAAGAACCAAGATAAGCAAATGAATGCATTTGCTTCACTCATTTAATAACGGTAAATTAAGTACCTGGTACTTGTTATGACACGTTAAAACAAAAAAGAAGCAAATCAAAAACCAAAATATTAAAGCACTGGTGGAAGAGGGGAAGATAATCTCAAATAAAGTGGCAGAGGAAGACCTTTTGATAGAGATTCCAAAGTAGGTGAGGATGGCAGCCATGGGATATTTAGGAACAGGGTATCCTATGAAGAAAAAAAGTGACTAGAAAGCTCACAAGATGAGAATGTGTCTGGTTTCTAAAGAACCAGGATACCAGGGTGGCTGGCAGCAAATGCGTGTGGAAAGAGGTTTTAGAAGATGCCACAGGCTGAATAATTGGAGGCTAGGTCATCTTAAGTAACGTGTGCTTTTTACGAAGGATGAAATGGGAAGCTACTGCAGATTTGAGCAGAAAGAGACATCTGGGGCATAATTTTAAAAGATCATTGCGTTTTACTGACAACATACTGAAAGAGGGCAGGAGAGGAAGCAGAGAGACCGCAACAACGTTACTGGTGGTCCACGGAAGAGGTGCTGGTGTCAGCGACTGCACGTGTGAAGAGGGAACTACTTTCAAATGAGAGTAAATGGCATTTCCTAATTCAAGAATTGACAAGGTCTCATTGTACCATGATAAATTCTTTGAAGAAAAGGTATATACCTGTATACAATATATGAAGGAACTTCAGGACCAGCAGATGGTGAAATGGTTAGGTCACTAGACTCCCATGTAGTCTGACCATGGTTCACAACCCAGACCCGGCAACTTAAAACTCACGGTGGGTGCATGTGCATGCGTGCCCCAAATCCCAAGAGAATGGAAGAGAAGGGGACTGTGGAGTGGCCGTCCCCCCCAAGGGGCTGATTTCTCACTTTCTGTCTCTCTGTCTCTTTGTCTCTCTGATGACCGCACATGCCTTATAGCAAAAAATCTCTCAAGAAAAAAAACATGAACTAGTCAAAAGGACTTCCACCTTAAGGTGGATGCCTACTGATTCCCCAGTGAAACCCTCGCAAAACTGTCCTTGTCTGGTTAAGGGTGCCAGACTCCCATGTGACTGACTGCAGTTCCAGTCGCAGATCTGGTGACTTGCTTTCTCACTTTGTCTCAGTCTCTCTCTGATCAGATTAAAATAAATAAAGTTAAATAAAGTAATTCCTTTAAAAAATAAAAAGATTTACTGGGCCTTTTCCGCTAAAGTTTCAGCTCACTTTTTCAAAATACCCTAATAATAAATAGATGTGATCATTCTTTGGTTCTCTAGAAATTCAACAAGAAAATTACCTTGAGCATAAAAAAAAAAAAAAAAAAAGTCATGTTTTTGCCTTTTTAAAAATTTTTTAAAAAGTTTACTTTTTTCTCCTCCATAAGTGAGAGAGACAGACAGAGAAAGAGAGATCGAAACAGACAGCCCCCTCTAACAGTCTTACTGCTACCACCCCACCCCGTCCAGGCTGAGCCAGGCCTACATCATGAATGCATGTGTGCCTGGCACATTCAGGGAGGTCCCCGGATAAGAACCCAGCACCTTCCTGGGTGGCTCAGCCTTGCACAGCATAGCATTCTACCACTGCCACTGTCCAGCTCCTCCTTCGCTCTTCACTAGACCACTTCTGCTTTGACTCGACCGCTTTCCTTCTCGGAGGCCGTTCCTGTGTTTTCCTTCAGGGTCATACTAGGAAAGCCCTTGTGTCATCTCCTGTTTGCATGCTTTTAAGAAATGCTTCAGGATCTTCATCCCTCTTGTTTAAAATTTCCGTGACGGCTCTGCTCTTGGTCTGTAGCTTCCCTAGGCACAGCAGTTCTGGCCCTCACTGAACAGAAAGTCTGCTCAGCCTTCATTTTCAGTCAGACTTGTGTAAGGTGAACTAACTGAGATGTCTGTTGTGTGGGCTGTTGTTTCTGCTTTTAATGGTTGGTTCTCTTCAACTGGGGCATGGGGCATGAACAAGGCGACTTTTTCCTCTTCTTCATGAGATAATATAGATCATCCTCAGCACTGTCTCATCCCTTCCTTCCTTCCTTCCTTCCTTCCTTCCTTCCTTCCTTCCTTCCTTCCTTTCTTTCTTTTTTGAGAGGTTTTTGCTATAGGGTATGTGCACTTGCCAGAAAGACAGAGAGAAACAGAGAGACAGAAAGCGAGAAATCACCCCCCAGGGGGGATGGCCACGCCACAATCCCTTCTCTTCCATTCTCCTCTCGGGATCTTGGGCACACACACACACGCCTGGTGTGAGTTTTAAGCCTCCGGGTCCGGGATGCAAACTGCGGTCAACTACATGGGAGTCCAACGACATAGCCATTACACTAACTGCTGGTTCCTTGGGGGGTGATTTCTTGCTTTCTGTCTCTCTGCCTCTCCAGTGAGTGTGCATGCCCTATAGCAAACAAAACACAACGAAAATTTGTAAAAGAAAAAAATCACATTCTGATTGTAACATTTAGAAGAAACTATTGTGCTCTCCAGCAAATGGTCATGTAGGAGCAAAGCCAGAACTTTAAATAAGAAAAGTCTTTAAAAGGATGAAGTTCATTTGTGACCAAGGCCAGTTTTAGAAAATTCACGTGGTCATGAGGAAATGAACATTTTAACCTTCTACACTAGCTGTCATTGACCCTTGGGTATTACAGTAGTAAATGAAAATGTATTGCTGCTTTTGTTGTTATCATTTAATAATACTAATAGCCATGATCTTAGATTTTCAATTGAAGTGCTCTTTCTCCCAAGGATACAATAGATTCCTAATTGATCCATTTTTTAGGTTATGCACTTGTGCTCACTTCGATATTATCTTTTAATAGCTAAAACTGTTTTATATCTGCCTCTTGAGAATATCTGAATCTTGCATCTCATTCAAGAGAGTCTTCTATAGTTTTCCTGAGATCTTAATTTCATAAAAGAAAATAAAAACAAGACAAATATGATGAAATAAGAGCTTGCATCATTAGGCATTTATAGCTGATAAAAGATAGATCACGTATATTAAAAATCTAACTATAAATTCATTTTTAGGTACATTAACATTCACAGAAAAACTTAAGTCCATGCACTTCCCTAATAATAATAATAGCAGTGATTCCAGAATGACATTGATAGGGAAATATGATATTCATCAAAAAGCCATGACAATATAAAATATATTTTAAGAGTACATATGGCATAGTATATTTTGACAATATTTACACTAACAAATGGTATATGAAATGTAATTTACATTTTTAGTATTGGTCACATTAGATACATATAAGAGAAAACATAACTCAAACCTGTACAAACCACTTTCTTTGTAGGGATAAGAAAGAACCCAAATAGCTTATACATGAAAGAATAAAATGTTCTGCATTCAGAATTACTAATAAGAAACAATGAAACTTAAAATATTCATGAAAATTGGGTTTAAACATTCAGGTTATAACATATAATTGGAAGACTTCCATAAGTTGGAAGCAGAAAGTCCTCTTAAATTGGTTTACTGTGCAATAGAAAAGCAGGTGATAAAGGGTATGGAAAGTGGTCCTGCTCTGTAGAGAAGTACCCAATGTGAGTGCAGAGCAAAAAGTATCACATTGTTTAATGAGACTCATCAGCAAAACACCAAGTTGGAAATTTGCTGCAAAGGAATATAGGTGAAAAGTTAAAAACAATAGCAACAACAGAAATGTCCACAGTGCTGCTTGTTGTTTTGTTGCTAATTAAGAAGGACAAAACCTGAAAGAGGGTAGATCAACCAATTTTCTTTATGGTGAAGATATAATAAATTCTTGTTCCTCGTTTCATTTATGAATGAAGGCTGGATCCCCCGAATTGGAACAAATAAGGTATCCAAAGAGGAAAGATAAACAATCCACGTATCTTCCAAGAGGCCAAGGATTTACAAAATACACACAGCTACTCAACAGAGAAAATGAATAGGAGAGAAGGAGCCAGGCATGCTTACATGTATTTTATTAACAGCAGTCCTCATTAGGTATTTTAAGTGATTGTTATGATGCGATGCATCTGATAATTTACCCAGGCAGAACAATGGAGGTTGAATGACCTTCTCAAGGTCAGAGATTCACAAAGAAATATCTACCTACACTAATTCCATGAGTGATCTTGGCAAACCATGCCATGTGCAGTCTCAGTTAGGTTTAGGTATAATTCTATTTAATAATGATTTTGGAGGGAGAGTACAGACCGTCATAATTTTCGCTCACGTTAATATAAGGCGTACTCATGTCACCTGGCCTATCCTACAAGGTTTACTTTGTAACATATCTCCATCCCAACAACATAAAAAATACTTTCATGAAATATAAAATCCAAATATGCCCTCTACTTCCAACAAATGTATGGATTAAGAACTCTATTGATGCTTCCATCTGAAACAACCATGACAAAATACATGGAACAATCATTTTCAAGACATGAGCTCAGGTAACGAAGGATAGCAATCCCTCAGAAAAGGTAACAAATACGAGAAGCCCTGTCATTGCTCTAGTTGGAGAGAGTTACAAAGTGAGGGCACAAGAAGAGGTCACCCCAGCATCAGTCATTGCATTGAATTAAGCAGATGGGGGCTACAATCGAGGAAACCAAGGCAACTAGGATTGAAGAAGGGATAGAGCTGGCCTGAGAGAGAACTTCAGAGAACTGCAGAGGGTCTTCATGATGCAGCAGGATATTATAAGACAAGACAGCATAGGTATGAAGAAATTACTCAAGGACCAGCCAGATGGCATGGTGGCTAAGGCAGCTGGATCCCAAAGGGCTTACTGCGTGGTTTCAGTCCTTGGCCCAGTGGCTTAGAAAACATGCTGGGCTTGTGTGAGCACATGCCCAAAGCTCTGAGGGGAGAATGGAAGAGAAGGGATTATAACAGGGGCCAAACCCCCAGGAGAGCTTTCTCACTACCCCCCATCCCCCGGTCTTTCTGGTGAGTGCATGTGCCCATAGCAAATTGTAATAAAAAAGAAAGAAAGAAAAAAAGGGAGAAATTATTCAAGGTCTAGAAAAAAAAAGCATTTGAAAGGATTAAATGGAACAGTGCCTACCACTTGGAGCTAAGAACAATGCCTGTTGCCACAAGCTAGATTGCAAAAGCTCATCGGTCATGGCAGTGTATAAGGAAAGTCTTGCCTAATCAGTGAGAACTGAGAATTGCTTAAGATTTATTGCTAATAAATCATAAAAGCAAGACATAAAAGGAGAAAACGCTTTTCAAGTAACTTAATTTACCCCAGGAAAAAAGTGGAAGAATTTAAGAATACATAAGTACTGAACACCCAAAAAGATAAAATTTTCAATGTCTGTCATCTAATCAAAGATTATCTGGCATGCAAAGGAGTAGGGAAACATGGCCTATGACCAAAATAATTACATAAAAATTACCCAGTATTGTCTCAAATTTTAGATTTAGCAGGCAAGGAGCTCTAAGCATAATTGTATTTCCCATGTTCAGAACATTAACTAGAGACACGGAAGCTATTTTTAAAAACAAATTGAGCTTCTAGAGATAAATACTGCAGTATATGTGATGAAAACAAACTGGAAGAGATAACTACAAATTCAATATTGAGGAAGAAAACAATAGCGAAATTGGTAATATAATAATAAAGACTATCTAAACTGGAATAGAAACAAAAGGTATCTAGATTGAATCAGAGAAAAATAGAATGTATAAAAAGTGAATTCACCTCAGGGAACTGTGGGATAACTTCAAGCAGACTTGTATACATGTAACTGAGAATCCCTGAAGAGGAAAAGAGAAGGAAGGACAGAAAAAACATTTGAGGAAACAATAGCTGAACATTTCCCCAAATTGCTGTAAATTATACATTTGGAGATCTAGGGAGCCCAATGAATCCTGAGCACAAGAGGCATGAAACATCATATCATAATCAACTCGCTCAAGATCAGTGAGAAAGAGGAAACCTTGAAAGAAGCCCAAGTAAAACAATGTATATACAGAGACAAAGACAAGGACAACAGCGGATTTCTCATTAGAAACAATGCAAGCAAGACGGCAGGGCTGAAACAACTTTACAGTAAAAAAGCAAACAAAAGCGTTGTTACACTATGCTGACACTAATCACAATAAAGCTGCAGTGGCCTTGTAATATCAGACAGGTCAGAAAGTAGATTTTAGAGCCAATGTACTCTGGTCTCTTCTGTTGCTAACAACATAAAATACCTAAGAATTGGATGACTTATGAGAACAGACTTTGGGCAGCCCCCATGGCCTGTTGGTTAAGAAAGCCAGATTCCACATGGCTAACTACACAATTAAAATTCTGCCACTGGCAGCATGAAAAACATGCTGGGCACTTGTGCATGTATGACTAGCATCCCAACAGGATGGAGAGATGAAGGAGATGCCCCATTGCTGGGATATTTCGCCCTCTCCCTCTCTCTATGTCTCTCTCTAGTGAGTTGCAAATAAAAACAGTTTTTTAACAATCGATTTTTGCCTGTACATGGCAGATAGCATAGCAGTTACATGCTGGACTCCCACATGGCCGACCATGGTTCAAATCATGGACCTAGTGGTTTGAATATGCCTACTTGGCATATGTGTGTGTGTGTGTGTGTGTGTGTGTGTGTGTGTGTGTGCACGCACACCCAGGATTTCAGGAGGAGAATGGCAGAGAAGGGATTGTGGCATGGCCATCCTCCCTGGAGGGGTAGGGGTGGTAATTTCTTACTTTCCTTCTCAACTATCTCTGTCTCTGCCAATTTTACCTCTAGGCATGTTTTATCAAATCCTGGACACTACAAGATTACATACTCATTTATCCACATCAAACACTCCCCGAGGAAAAGCTACACTCAGGCTCTGCATTCTTCTAGACCTTTACTAGAACAATCCATGACAATCCATGATATGGATGGAATCTCTGCTTCTCATGTCAAATTCCAAAATCATATGAAATCGAGAGAGAGGGAAAAAAATATGTGATATCTAATTTTTAAAAACCTCACACATTTTTATTTTTTAGAACATTTTTCCAATTTCAGTATACTTTTCTCAAACTGAAACCAAATTAAAGACATACTGACTTATGTCTGGCAAGTGACATGGTAGTTAAGGTGCTAGACTCCCACATGAATGACTGTGGTTCAAGTCTGGACCTGGTGGCTTGCTTTCCCACTTTCTCTCTCTCTCTCTCTCTGGTCAAATTAAATAATAACTATAAATGAAATTAAATAATTCTTTTAAAAAGACATACTTATTAAGATATTTATTAAGTGACAAACCTACATTATTGTTTCATATATCCTTTTCTAGATATAACAAAGAAATACCCCAAGCAAAAGGATAAACTCGTCTCCAAATTTGAGTGCATTTGGCATGTGAAAAAGCATTGGGCTGGAAAACTATTCTTCCAGTCTGAAGCATATTATTCCCTATTGTTTTTAGCACATATCATTCAAGCTAGTTCTGTTTTTTATTATATTTTAAGGTGAAAGAAAATTGAAAAAGAAGGATAGAAAAAAATCTCAAAATTTACCTCTAATTTGTAAAGGAAGTGAAATGAAAACTGCCTTTAAGAGACATTTAATATCATATTTTGTATTATGTCTCTAGGCTTCAAAAGATGATAAAATACATTTAACTGCACCACTGTGTTTCTGAAAGAATTCATTAAAGGAAATTTCAGCAAATCAAGATACTATAACAATGCTAAGAGTTTCTTCAGGTGAAAACTTTTGTAGCATCTGTTATGGAAAGAGAATTCCTGCTTTCTACAAGAGTCATTTGGATAATGATATTCTATAATTTGATTTCATCCTTTGTTTTGATATTTTTCTTTCTGACAGATGATGTTTATTCCATGTATAAAATATAGATTGGAAATGTATCTAATTTGACCAAACTGAACTTTTCAGTTCAGTAGTCTTGATGTCAGAATCTGCTTTTTATTTATCTAAGTTAGTCATTCAATTATTTATTGACAACATCCACACAAGAATTAACTTAGCAAATTGGTATTGTTAATCTCAGTCACTGGGGGGAAAACAGTATCATTACTGTCAAATTACTGACAGCATGGTGTCTGGTCAAATTAAGTAAGTTTGCTATTTCATAATAAATCAAGTTAATGGTTTGCTTTGCAAATTTGTGTTAAAATTAATCTCTTCAATGGTATAAAATCATCAGTTGAAATGACACACTTTAATGACCAAAAAAGTATTGGTTTCACCTAGAACTTTGATACAGATAAGTCCAAATGGATTGTGAATCATGTTACTTAAATTTAAAAAGAACACATAAAGGTTTTTTAAGTTAATGCCTTTTTCAGAATATGTCAAAAACGTGCGAGTGAGTGTAATTAGAAAACAAAGAAAAAAAAAAACTTAATGCCCTATTCACATCTTGGTGCACATCAATTGATTTATTTCATGACTACCATATATTAAACATTGTGAAGGATGTTGGCAATTTTTAAAAAATTAGCATGCCATCCTTTTGGAGAGTGCAGTAATTGGGGAGAATGGTTGGAAACAGGAAATTTATCATGCAGTCTGAAAATCAGAGTGACAGAGTAAAGGAGCACATATGAGGAAGGTGACAAGAACATTTTAATGAAGAAAATGATAACAGCGCTCAGTTCTTAGATTGAGGAGGTATTGGACAGAAAAGGAAGTTTCTGAGTAGGCCTGGGTAAATGATGCACTTGGGGTGAGTTTCTGTAAGGGCTCTGTAGAAAGAACCACTATAGTCCACTCAGAATTTCAGTGTGGAAAGAGCTTTGAGTGTGATGAGAAAAAAGCAGAAAGCAGAGCTAAATCTGAGGCTAGGTTTGGAACTTCTACAATTCTCTTTTGCTACTCTAATGCCCACATTGATATTAATCTTCAATCTATAGTTAAATGAATTTAGTGGCCGTCATAAATCCGTTAGCCCTAATTTCATCTCTTATCTCTGGCTGGGTAGAGTACTAGCATCTAGTAGTTGAGAATATTTTGCATGGTCAAAAGCTGTTGCTTTAATATGAAGTGTCTATTTGGTAGATTACAGGGCATATTTATTTCTCTAAAGATTTTGAAGGCATCTTACTACTGTCTTTTTGTGTGAAGTGAAAAGCAGACAGATTTGCTTGCCTAATGTAGTTTTATGAAAGTTTGTACCAACTATAAAGGGAAAACCTTGTTATTTTATCAGCCTTTAAATTTATAAAATAATGCATATATTTTTTAATAGGATAGTGAGTAAAAGGTTAAGAATGCCAAAGAAAAAAAATCATCAGAAAAGATTTTTTAACAAAGGGCCACCTCTTGGAAAATATCCAGGCTGTAATTCCAGAAGACATATCTCTGTCTGTAGGTCAAAGTTGAAAGTTTGCACACCGCCCAGGAGTAGCAGTACAGAGACGGCGTGACATTTTACAGTAATGGAAGCCACAAAGAAGACGGATCAGATTTTGGTTCCTGGGTCGACCCGTATACACGTAAAATGTCAGTGATCCTGGCTGCTTCAGAGGCTGGGGTAGGGTGGGGATTGTGGCATGCGAACATGTTGTAGGTGCTTATCTTTCTCTGTCTCTCTCAAGAAATGAAATAAATGAAAACTTGTAAGAAAAAAAAAAACTTATACACATTTTGTTCAGAGCAAAGATAAAATGCATTTCTTTAAATCTCCTTCACTCTTAGGTAGTCTGGAAAGTCATGATGCATTTTTGCATAGGAAAACACACAACTTTCCCAACAATCTAATGCAGTCGTGTTCTTCTCGACCCTTTGTTAAGTAGCAAGCAAACAAACGCTGGCCACTTCATGATTTCTAACTCATTCCAGTTAAACATTCTCCTCTCAGATTTGAAGATTTCTTTCAGGGCCCCAACCCCACGGCACAAATGGTAGGCTGCCATGCTAATCTGCGTGGAAGACCTAGGTTTATAGCCTGGAACATAAATAGATTCCTTTCAGGAAAGTGTTGTCAGTCCTTTCCTAAGATCCTCTTTACTCTATTTCCCTCTTCTTTATTTATTTTTTTTTTTTGGAGAGGTTATAGGGCACGTGCACTTGCCAGACAGAGAGAGACATAGAGACAGAAAGTGAGAAATCACCCCCCAGAGGGGATGGTCATGCCACAATCCCTTCTCTCCATTCTCCTCTCGGGATCTTGGGCATGCACGCACACGCGTCCGGCGTGAGTTTTAAGCCACCGGGTCCGGGATGCGAACCGCGGTCGACTATGTGGGAGTCCAGCGACATAGCCATTACGCTAACTGCTGTTTCCCTATTTTCCTCTTCTTAATGGCAGCCGTCAGTACAGAGTCCAAGGTTGGGGTGAGTAGGACTTGGACATATTTCTGAAACATTGAGATCTGTAAGGTCTTCCTCTGGTTCCTCTGTCATGTCTCTTGTCTCCCTCCCTCCACAGGTGAACTCTGCCTTTCTCTCTTGTCCTCTCTTGCTCTCTGTCTCCTTTCCCAATGCCAACACATCTAGTGTGGAGGACTGTATGCTAACAGGCAGAGAATTTATCTAGGCAAAGAAACTACTCAGAAGTCTTTTGTAATAGCCCAGGGAAGAAATAAAGATGTTCTACACTAAGGAAGTCACAGTAGGAATCCAGACATAAAATGTACAAATACTGTTTTAGTTCATTTTTTCTATGAATCTGAGTGGGATATATTATCATCCCTACAAAGTCAATAAGAAAGTAAGTTCAGAGACACTTAATAAATTGCGTAAGACTGTATAGTAAGTAAATTGGTCTGACTCATTGATTCATGAACAGTTTATCAATTGGTCAACCAATGGATCAATATATGAATGACTGTGTCTAGAGCTCAACAGAGAAGACTATACCTATACTGATTTGTGCAGTCTGACTCTTGAAGCCCGACTGGGTAATTTTGCCCAGCAAGTATATGCAGAGACAAACTAATAAGGGATCGTTTGAAATAGCTAATATGTAATTCTTGCAAATATTACTTGGAAGGTCACATTTGAGCTGTTTATATTATCTTTTTTTTTTTTTTTTTGAGAGGTTTTTGCTATAGGGTGTGTGTGCTCACCAGAAAGACAGAGGGAGACAGATAGAAAGAAAGAACGAAATCCCCCCCCCCCCCATGGGGGATGGCACCACAATCCCTTCTCCTCCATTCTCTTCTTGGGATCTTGGGCACACGCACATGCACACACACCCGGCGTGAGTTTAAGCCTCCAGGTCCAGGACTCAAACTGCAGTCAACTACGTGGGGGTCCAATGATGTAACCATTATGCCAAGTGCTGGCCCCTTATATTTCATTTCTAAACATTCACTCTGAAGAATTTCTACAGGTGGAGATTTGCTTCAGTTGTTTACCTATCACTGATCTACAGGTAACGATGAGCCTGGGTTTCTCACTCTACCTGAAAGAACCTGGTCAGATCACCACAGCTAGGATATCTTAACTCTCGAGATCCATTCTCATTCCAAGGCAGGTCTAAAGTTTCCTGTCTCTCAGTGTTGAGTGTTCTGCTTGTTGAGTCTTGAAATTCAAAACAGTTTTATCGGATGCTTCACTTTGCTCTTCACTGAATTTAAATGAACTATTTTCTCCTAGTTGTCTGTTCAAATCTAATCCGAACTCAAGTTACTTTGATTAAAAGACTATAGAAATTTAAAATGGATCAGGTTAGTTAACCTCATGCAAGCTATTCCAACTTTGACATTAAGTTGGAATGACTCTCAAAGAAATAATTATTTAAAAACTTTTTTTTTTAATCTTAGCCTGAATCACTTTGAAATCAAATGACTTTCTTTCCATTGAGTCAGGATTCAAGGGACATTTGTTTTGACAACTTTCTTCCACTAGTATTGCATTAAAAATAAATACTATTGGGACTGGCAGGTGGTGTGGTGGTGTGGTGGTTAAGGGGCTGGGCTCCCACTGACCACAGTTTGAGTCTCGGACCTAGTAGCTTGTTTTCTCAGTTTCCCTTTCTCTCTTTCTGTCTCTTTCTGGTCAAATTAAAATAATAATAATAACTAAAGCTAAATAAATAAATATTTCTTAAAAGCCATGATTTTTTTTAAAAAATAATAATAATAACTAAAGCTAAATAAATAAGTATTTCTTAAAAGCCATGATTTTTTTTTTTTAAAAAAAAGGAGAGAATCAATACGATAATGAGATCATCACTACACATCTAAAATCAGAAACACTAACAGCACTGTCAACAAGGATGTGGAGAGCAGCAAAGCCTCATTGTTTTGTTGTTGTTTTGTTTTTTGGTTTTTTTCCGCAGGGTGTGTGCACTCGCCAGAGAGCAACACAGTGGGAGGAAAAGTGAGAAATGACCCCTGCCACAAACCCTTCTCCTCCACGCTCCTCCTGTAATTTTGGGCATGCATGCACACACACCTGGCATGAATTTCAAGCTGCCAGGTCCAGTGATAGTCAGCCATGTAAGTGTCCAGCTCCTTCACCACACCACCTGCTGGCCCCAGCAACAAGAACTCTAATTCACTGCCAGAGGGAACGTAATTTGGAAGACAGGTTGGCAATTTTTTTCAAAACTAAACAATCTGTTACCCCATGGTCTAGCAATTGCAGTCTTTGGTATTTACCAATGTGCTTTGCAACTTATGACCACACAAGAGCTTGTACAGACATGTTTATAACAGCTTAATCCATAACTGACAAATCTGAGAAAGCGACCAAAATGCCCTTCAACAGGTAAATGGTTAATATACAGATGTAGATTCTACATATACCACATATATAGATAGATAGATATAGATACCATATATACCATAGTACAATACTATTCAGTGATAAAGAGAAATGAAATATCAAGTCAAGAGAAGAAATGGAGAAAATTTAAATGCATATTGCGAAGTGAAAGAAGCCAATCTAAGGGCTACATCCTATAGAATTCCAACTCTGGCATTGTGAGAAAGGCAAAACTATGGAGACAGAAAAAGTGTGGCTGCCTGGAGCTCAGCGGAAGGGAGAGAGAACTGAATAGGTGGAGCTTAGGGAATTTTTAGGGCAGTAACTATCCTTCATGAAATCATAAAGGGGTACATGGCATTTTATATTTGTTAATACTTACAGGGTACACAGCACAAACTGTGAATCCAAATGTAAACCATGGACTTTAATAATAATACATCAGTATTAGCTCATCAATTCTAACAAGAGGAACACACTCATACCAGACAGAAATAGGGGAAAATTGGAAAGGTATGTGGGGTACGTGGGAACTCTGTACTTGCACTTATTTCTGGTACACTTACCATTACTCTAAAAACATCAAGTATACTAATTTTTAAGAATACGAAAGAGAAGATGTCATGTCTTATATAATTCTATCCTCTAAATATATCTCTGCCTTATTTTCATTCACTAGAGCAACTTTGAAAGAGTGACTCTGCTTTGCTTATTCTTTGACTATAGGTAGATTACATTTTGATTGTGATAGACAGTTTGATAAAAAATAATTTTTTTAAAGAAAATTGCCAGAAGTCATGAGTGCTTGCCAGAGAGAGGCAAAGAGAGAGAGAAAATGAGAAAGAAGGTGTTTTCCTTCTGGGGGAATGGTCACTCTGCAATCACCTGTCCACTTCTCATTCCTTTCAGGATTTGGGGCATGTGCACACACACCCAGCATGTTCTTCAGGCCACCAGATCCAGGACTCAAACCACATAGCTGACCATGTGATACTGAGCTGCCTTAGCTGGCCAACCACACTACTGGCTGGCACTCATACCAGACAGAAATAGGGGAAAATTGGAAAGGTATGTGGGGTACGTGGGAACTCTGTACTTGCACTTATTTCTGGTACACTTAACATTACTCTAAAAACATCAAGTATACTAATTTTTAAGAATACGAAAGAGAAGATGTCATGTCTTATATAATTCTATCCTCTAAATATATCTCTGCCTTATTTTCATTCACTAGAGCAACTTTGAAAGAGTGACTCTGCTTTGCTTATTCTTTGACTATAGGTAGATTACATTTTGATTGTGATAGACAGTTTGATAAAAAATAATTTTTTTAAAGAAAATTGCCAGAAGTCATGAGTGCTTGCCAGAGAGAGGCAAAGAGAGAGAGAAAATGAGAAAGAAGGTGTTTTCCTTCTGGGGGAATGGTCACTCTGCAATCACCTGTCCACTTCTCATTCCTTTCAGGATTTGGGGCATGTGCACACACACCCAGCATGTTCTTCAGGCCACCAGATCCAGGACTCAAACCACATAGCTGACCATGTGATACTGAGCTGCCTTAGCTGGCCAACCACACTACTGGCTGGCCCAGTAAAAATATGAAATAATCATTTGCTAGAGAAATGTGTATCTTCTGTCAGTTTTAGGCGCCAGGGCAAAACTGTTCTACCAAACATAGAGCAGGGCACATCTAAATATCCCATGGATACACACTGATACTTATTCACAAATGCCAAAAAAAAAAAAAAGGTAGTTGAACATTGAAGAGTATCATAATAGAAGAAAGTAATTTGTTAACACCATAAAAGTATTTCTAATCCAAATTCTAATCTCAGGTGAACAGTGCTATTCTAAAAATGACAATGACCACACTTTAATGGATTTTTTTTTTAGGTTAAAAAATTCATGCCCTGAATATACAATGAGTTTAAGCTGAGAGAAAGGAAACAACACAAAAACCTCTTTTCTGTCATACGTTATGTAAATGAATTTCACACAACCTTTATGATAATAAACACTGATTTGATCATAGTTTTGGCGTCTTGTCTGACACTAAGTCCCATTAATACTTCCTGCATTTAGAAATGCTATGAGATATCTATCACAATGCAGAGTTCAGCCCGCACTCGCCGATGTCTTCAGACATTTTACAAGGGGGCCTTTACTCATTGACCAACTCTGTGTTGAATCACAGAGCAGAGAAATGTATTAATCTCGCAGTTGGCATGAGAAGTGGTTCAGCCAGAGAGATTGCACAAATTTTTCTCAGATGTAACATGTCCAAAAAGATCTATGCAATCCTAGAACTGATTCACTATTTACCCCAAAATATATGATAGAGACATATTTCTCTTTCTTATCCAAAGTGATTCTGTAGCCAACTCAAAAAAGGAAGGAAGTACCTAATTTATCCAACTTAATAGAAATCGTTTATTACAAATAATAAGTAAAAAATAATAAATGTGTCACACAACGTATAACTAGAACATGCCCTATTCAAGGGAACTTCAAGAGGTTTGCAGAAAGTACAAGTTTATTTTGGTGCCAAAAAAATAAAAATTGAAATATAGCTGTCGTTGGTTCATTCACTTGTTCCTTCTCTTTCTGAGAGATTTTTGATATAGGGCACGTGTACTCACTGGGGAGCCAGAGAGCCAGAGATAGAGAAAGTGAGAAATCACCCCCCAGAGGGTATGGCCATGCCACAACCACTTCTATTCCTCCTCTTTGGGATTTTGGGCACACATGTACATGTGCCTGGCATGAGTTTGAAGCTGCTGGGTCCTAGGACTTGAACATGGGGGTCCAACAACATAACCATTATGCCATCTGCTGCCCTCCATATTTTTTTCTAATAAATGTAGGAAGAAATATTCATTTTCCATACACTTTTTGAAGACTACACACACACACACACAAATTGATTTCTCTTTGTCATAGTAAGAATTCTCTAAGTTAATATGTTTAAACTAATAGTAGGCCAGACAGTGGCATGGTGATTAAGATGGCTGGATTCCACATGGCCGACTGCACAGTTCAAGTCCTGGACCCAGTGGCTTGAAAAACACTCTGGGCACATGTGCATGTATGCCCAAAATTCCCATAGGAGGGAGAAACAAATGAGAGGAGACTGTGGCATGATTGATCTTCAGGGGGGATGCCTTCTCACTTTCCCTCCCCCTCTGTCTCCAGTGACTGCATGTACCCGCTGGTAAAATTTGTAATAGTAAATATAAAGGAGTATTTCCATAAAGAGCTCTTCATATATTCACTAGATTAGTCCTTACAGCACCTTTATGAGAAAGATGTGATTACTTAGTTTTATGATAAGGAAACTGAATAACAGGAGAGTAAGTGGAATTCCCAAGGTCATGCTAAATGATGGAAGAGCCGAGATTCAATAAATGAATAAATAAATTTTAAAAAATTAAATAATTCTTTCAAAAAAATAAAAAGAAAAGAAAAGGAAGTGGGAGGGAGTGGTTCCACGTAGGAGGTAAAGACCAGGAATGCTCCTTAACATGTGTACAATGTCCAGGACAGTCCATCAAAACGAGAAGTTACCCGGTTTCAAAGACCAATGGTGCCACTCTTGATAAGCCCCGTTAGGGAATCTGTTATTTGTTTCTGTGTTTGTACAGACACAGGACCCTCACAGGAAAGTTGGGAACAGATGGAAGAATGAAATGGTGTCTGTTCTCTCCTCAGTCTCCTGGATAAGTTTCCAGCTCCTGTGGAGAAAGGATTTAGTGCTAGAAGCTGAAAGAGCTGTTTTTAGGAAGAACGTCATGAACCTATGAGCAATGGCATGGCTGCTTGAAATTCAGGGGACAGAGGACAACCCAAGAGCATGGAAATGACTGTTTTTTCCTCTTCTGCTTGGCTCTCAGTATGTTTGTGGTACCTTGAGCATGTCTTTAGACAAAGCATTAATAGTTAATCATGGTAACTATCCACAGTATAGTGCTGCAAGTAAAGCTATGACCAGACAACACCTTCGATAGTCAGGTGGGGCAGAAGAAGACTAATGGGGTGTGTAGGTAACATGCATTGACTATCACTGCTGGTAGAGGGCGTATGAACTAGTGATCTAGCTCCCCATCCCCACAGGTGTAACTGCCAGATCTACTTCAGGTAGGGATTTCGGTGGGTAGATGGAGACCTTCAAAAGCAGACCCAAGCAAAAGCAGGAACTGTGAAGTTCCAAAGTACTTGTAGCCACATTATAGGCACATGATAGTGAAATCTCAAAAGCATTTATGTTACACAAGATACACAAAAGAGGATATTTATACATTGGGAAATTCCATGTAAGATTTCCTTTGGACATTAAGACTCAAGACCTTACCATTCAACCTCACATTATCCCACTTGACCTCATTATCAGGTGATTATGAATAGGCCACTCAAACATTTATGGTCTAGTTTCAGCATTATTCAAGACAATGTCATAAAATATGTTAGCTCTAGTGCCTAAATCTTGGTTTCAAATACCATCCTCTGCTAGAAGGGATTCGGATAGGAATTTCTGGCTCCAAGGATGAGGCAAGAAGAGTATAAAACAGACCTTAAGCATTTTATTTGTCAGAGAGTAAGAACAAGCTCAAAGAATAATGGGGACATGTCAGAAAGACCTAGAAGTCAGATGGAAAGACCTTATACTAAGTATGGGAGTTTGAGAATCAAATAAATAATGATAGAAAATGAGAATAACCATTTATTAAAACAATAATCTAGGAGTCTGTACAGATAAAAATAAATAGAAAATGCCCTTTTGCATGATTAGAATGTGAACTAATAAGTATAGGAAGAAATATGGAATTAGAAAATTATCATTTGGCAAATAGCATGGTAAAAATTTATTCAGCCAAGAATTATCAATACATTCATAATGAAAAGGCAAAAGTTTAGGATAACGGGACACTCACATAGTCTCAGTTTATGTCCTCAACATGATTAATTATTAAAAAGAGAAAAAGAAAAAGTAACAACTTTTCAGTGGAATAGCCTGGCAGATATCATCTAAATTAAGTGAACAAAATTAACTTCCCCTCAACTCCGTCCTCTACAGAGTAATGAGAGAACTTAATACCATGTATCTTGTAATTAAAGTCACTGATGAAGACATACTTTAGGTTCTGTGGTTTAACTATCCAAAATGCACAAGTTGAGTGGAATACAAAAACAACTAGAAGGACTGTCTATGAAATTATTAGTCTGTCTGTATTCTTCAAAAACATCAAGATTATGAAAGACAAGATTGAGAAGAAAAAGTTGTTCCTTACTTAAATAAAACCAAATTCCTCATGTGATCTTGAATCACTTCAAGGATCAGATTTTTTTCTCTAAGAGATATTTTAGTAAATGGGCAAAATTTGAATGAGGTCTATAGACTGAATACCTAAATTACACCAATGTTAATTTCCCACTTTTAATAATTACATAAATTGCAGAAGATTTTGTCCTTATTTTTTAAAGAAAGACAGGGGGACTTTAAAACATTCATGGAAAAATTGAATTAAAATATAAGTTTATTTTGATACCAAATGTTTTTAAATCTTTGCATAGGTTTTTCACTATATGCATTCTTATGATTTTTTTAAAAAAAACCCATACACATTGTTCAAATATTTAGGGGCAATGGTGCATCTTGACTACAAACTGTTCTCAAATAGTTCAGAAAAAATAATTTTCATGTATAATACAAATAGAATAATAATGATTAAGTAAAATGTAATAGAAGATTAACAATTGGGAAACCTGGTTTAAGATAAATAAAAATTCTTTAATTATTCTTGAAATTTATCTATAAATTGGAAATTTTTTTTCAGAATGAAAAGTTACTAACATAAAACAAACAAGTTAGAACTCTAATGACAGATTTTTCAGGGGCCCAGGAAATTCACTAATGATTAAAGACTCCAAGTCTATGGAAAAAACAGTATGCTTTCCACTTCTTGACCGACCCTAGGAACACCTAAGTAGATTTGCAAGGATGTTCCAGAGTGGTAGTGTGCAAAATAGCATAAGGCCCAAACAGTAGCTTCAATGTCAGCGGAAAATGACTAACTGGAGAGTTATTTCTTGTCTCTGGGCTTGCTTCCTCCATCTTCATCACAGGATAAACAGCAGCGCCAACCTCCTAACATTTCTGAAAGGACGAAATGAGGCAAAGGAAGTAAAATACCTGGCACATAAATGGCCGTTATTTTGATAGCCCAGAGAACTCCTAATGTATTCTTTGGCTTCCTAAGACTACAAGCAATTTAGAGAGGGAAAGCACATGTTTTTAAAAATAAAAACAGCAAAGAGTGAAAACATTTTCCCATACAGAAATAATAATGAACTTACTTTTAAAAATACAGTAAGTAACTGATTTTATTCTAGGGCATACTGAGCATGCCTCAGCACACAATGCCAGAAGAGAGACAGGCGTGCCTAGAGTCCAATTATATGCCACGTCTCAAGGAACCAGCCTTAGCTGGGCAGGCTGCCATTATTATCTCTGAAAGACCATACACAGGTCTCTAAAGACATGATCCAATAATAATAACAGAATTATTTCCCAAGTATTAGCATACTACACTGGGCCAGGTGCTTTGCTTATGTCTGTACATAGCTAGGGCCGTACAATTTCGTAAGAACTCCTTGAAGTGGGTATTATCTGTATGTAGTTGGCGTAGTTGAATTTTGAATTCTTGCAATAGTATTTCGTAATCTTTGCTTTTAACTGTTACACTATATTCCACTTTGACCATGTTTCTGGTGAATAAGCAGAGTCGAGCCATGGGAATTTCATGAAGGTAAAGTACTCATACTTGAATATCTATCTTGGGAACTTCAAGAAAGTCATCCAGAAAGCAGCATGACCGTGGTGGAGTTAAGGACAAAGGAATTCAATCCCTGAATAAGATGAATATGGAGGTAAGTGCGGTTCGAGTCCTATACTCAAGGGCTCAGAAAGTACACCAGGCACATGTGTGGGGGTGCCCCAAATCTCAAGAGGAAACTGAAAGAGAAGGGACTGTGGGGGGGCGCGATTTCTCACTTTCCCTCCCTCTGTTTCTCTTTGGCAAGCACATGCATCCAGTGGCAAAAAAACAAAAACGTATAACAAATTTAGAAGCTTGGTCTAGAGTATATGGGGTACTTAGCAAATCAAAAAAAAAAAAAGACTCAAACACAGGACACAGGGCTGGATTCCAGTGTCAAGGAGCTTACGAGGCCATCCATAGATAATGACTATCCTACCAAGTTCCAGGTCATGATGCTAGTGTACATGAGCTTTAAAGTGAGACCAACCGGGGTTGAAATCTCAGCACTTCCACTAAAAGGTTGTGAAATTTTATTCAAATCTATCAGTCTCAGTGCTTTACCTGCAAGTAGCATGTAGTGACGCCTGCATTACCGTATTATTGTGAAGATTGTGAAAAGACAACTTGTATCCACACATTGACTTGATTTCTGGCTTCACTAGATAATAAACAGTACTTACAAGCAGAGATAACGAGAATAATAAGAGAACTGGAAAAGGTGTTACTGGGGCTGGCAGTTCTGGTCGAGAGTGCTGGACTCCCACCTGGCCGACCATGATTCAAGTCCCAGACTTGGTGGCTTGCTTTCTCATTTTTTCTCTCTCTCTCTCTCTCTCGCTGTCTCTCTCTCTCTCTAGCTCTGTCCCTCTCTGGTCAAATTTAAGTAAATAAATAAATAAATTTAAATAAAATTCTTCTTAAAAAAAGAAAGAAAAGAAAAGGTGTCCTGATCTTCTCATGAAGCTAAACAGGGACCAAGTTGACCTGACATTAAAGAGTAAGGGGAGTGATGAAAGAGGATTGCATCAGGCAGAGATGACCAAACTGAACTGGATAAAGATTTTTACCTGCCAAGTTCACCAATTGTTTCTGCCACTCATCCTGCGTTTGTGGTGCTGATTATAATCTTGAAAGACAAAGTCTCAAACACTATAATCCCAAACGTCGAAATATTAACAGATTAAAATTTCTAAAGTCTAAAATGCCTAACAGCTAAAATCCTCAAAATAATAATCCCAAAACATTAAAATCCTGCATGTTGAAATCTTGAAAGGCCAAAACTCCAAAACCACAATCCCCATCAAAAAAAAAAAAAAGCCATTATATTTTAGAACAATGCCCTAAAAGAAGAAAAGCAGTCATTCCTTGTGATAGAATACTTCGAAATATGGTTGGTTATTGTGAAAGTGGCCAGGTCTCAGGGACTACCTCCATGCAACTGTCCTTAATATATCCCTATTCTTTTTTCCCACCAAAATAAATTTATACTTTAATTCTATTTTTCCACAAAGGTTATTTTTTTCTTTTTTTCTTTTTTTCAAATTATTTGTGATTTACATATAATCAGTACATATCTTTCTGTAGTATCATTTAGTTTTTTTTTTTTAAGGCATGCATACAGTGTTGTAATACACTCCATCATATGTCAAATTTTCTTTTTAGTTTTGTTTGTTTTAGTTTTTTATTATTTTAAATTGTTCAGCATTTGTTTTTACAATGTGCTATTCCATGTATTTCAAAAACTGACAAAAAGCAAGAAAAACAAAATTCCAAAAGTAATAATACCAAGTTAAGAATGAAAGTCAGAAGTAAATCTTATTTTCAGCCCAACTAAGAAGAGTAATACAGGCATAATCCAAATGTGAATCAAGTCATCTGAATGACTTCATTTGAAAAATGTCAAATTTAGTACTGGGCATAAAAAGAAAATAGAAAGCATTATTACTGAGCTGTTGGAAAAGTCACGGTGCATTTTTGTATAGAAAAACATAGGGACCAGCAGTTAGCATAATGGCTATGTCGCTGGACTCCCACGTAGTCGACCGCAGTTTATGTCCCGAACCCGGTGGCTTAAAACTCATGCCGGGCGCGTGTGCGTGAGTGCCCAAGATCCCGAGAGGAGAATGGAGGAGAAGGGATTGCGGCGTGGCCATCCCCCCTGGGGGGTGATTTCCTGCTTTCTGTCTCTCTGTCTCTCTCTGTCTGTCTGGCGAGCCTATAGCAAAAATCTCTCAAAAAAAAAAAATAGAAAAAATATGTCATGACTTTCCTGATAACCCAATGGATTTGAAATTAATCTCCTTTTCTGTTTAAAAAAAAATTTCACTTTCAAGTAGGTAAAAAAATATATCCAAATATTAGAAACATTAGAAACGATTGTAGAGGCACCAGCAGGTGGTGTGGTGGGTAAGGGTGCTGGTAATGGCTGACTGTGGTTTGAGTCCCAGACCCAGGTGGCTTGCTTTATTGCTTTCCCTCTCTCTTTGTCTTTCTCTGTCTCAATCTGTCTCTCTCTAGTCAAATTAAAGTAAAAATAAATAATTGAAGTTAAATAAAAAATTATTTTAAAAAAATGATTGTGGTAAGCAGTAAAAGAAGTTCTATCACCAGCACTTATCTGAAACAATATGTGATGAAGTTTATCATACAGTGACTTAAATTTGTCAGTGTACGAATAGCCATAACAGGAAGATTTTGTTCTCTAGAAATGCAGCAGGTTTAATGAAACATTTTAGAGGCTTTGATCTGGGGAGGCCTAGCCACAGGCTACGGTGAATAACGTAAAAGCTGATTTGAGAGATCCAGATCAAAAGTGAAATCCAGGCTGCAGAGTCAGCCTAAAGAGAAACAGAGATGCAGACAGACCGAAATGCAGCCGAGACCCCAGGAGATTCTTAGGAGTGTGGAGCAGAAATCAGAACGAGACACAGTCTGAGCAGAATGGGGAAAGAACGGTTAGGAGTCCACAGCCCCGATACCTAGCAGGGCTGGCCAGGTAAGCGAGAGCGTGAAGAGGACGGGCGTGCAGAATCTCCGTCTACTTGCATCACCTCACTTTTCAGAGCAGAGTCCAAGGACAACAATGTACACATGAGAAACGGAAGCTGACAACTGACCTCAGTGAGAGATAACAGGGAATGTGGAGACAGGAGATTGGAGCTCTTTCATTTACACACACATATACGTTAAATAGGAGGAGGAAAAGATAAATAGAAGAACATTTTCCTAAACTGTATTTGAAAGCGTCTAACACTTAAATCTCAGTAAACAGAGAAAGGTAATCACACACACACACACACACACACACACACTTTACTAAGTGATATAAACTCAAGGCACTACAGTCTAGGAATTTAAACTGTGGCAATAATCAGAAAAACTGTACTTTTAAAATTATGTGACTTTTTTGTACATGTACAAATACATGAATTTATGTATCAGTCAAGATTCTTGTCTGCTAACAACAAGAACAAGCTCTAGTTGACATAAGCAGAAATAAACTGACTCGTGTGGAATTGGCTGGTTCACAGCATCAGGAGAGTCCTGTTAATCAGGCTTGGAAGTGGACAGAAAGTCTTTCAGTTAAATACTACAGATAGCGGGGCTGGCAGGTGGCAAAGTGGTTAAGGGTGCAGGACTCCCACATGGCCGACCACGGTTTGAGTCTCAAACCTGGTGGCTTGCTTTCTCACTTTCTCTCTCTCTCTCTCTGTCCTTCTCTGATCAAATTAAAATAAATAAAACAAAGTTAAATAATGCCTTAAAAACTATAGATGGAACATATATACATTCAACTAGTCAACTATACATTCATTTACTATAATTCTACCTGAAATATTTATTTTAATTCTTTTATTAAAAGAATTATTTATTTATTTAATTCCATTTGGTATTATTATTAATTTGACCAGAGAGAGAGAGAGAGAGAGAGAGAAAGGGGAAGTGAGAAAGCAAGCTGCCAGATCCAGGACTCAAACTGAAGTCAGCCAATGGGAATCCAGTGCCTTTAACCACTGCACCACCTACTGGCCCTCATCTGAAGTACTGCTAAAATAACAGGAAAGCAAACACGTGAATATAGAAAAGATGCACAGATCAGAGAAGATTACGAGAAGAAATGGTAGCACCTACATTTGGGAAACCAGAATGCAGAGATAGCCAGCAGCACATAGCAAGCATATAGTAAGCCCAGCAGGAGAAGCCAGGAAACTATACGACTCGTACTACGGAACCACCCAGTGGTGAAGGAGCTGAGGAAACCTCTACTACAGAAAGCAGATCTGTATAAAAAGGAGTTACGAAAGAGCTGGAGCCTAAGATCTCTTCTCACTCCACACAGCCACGTGATTTCTGTGATAGCAATAAAACTTAAGGGTTTATTTTATGAAGGGAAAACATACAAGATTTCTGCATTGAACACATCAGAGACAATTAAAAATGGGAAGCAAAAAGATTCGCTAAATATTTACAAGCTGAACATTTAGTCTTCCACCAAGATCCAAGAATAGCAGCAACCAAAGAGAACTTTTAGGTAGAGAATGAGAGATGATTCCCTTGGGAAAGTGACTGGCCGAAGAGTCAGGGTAAATTTCCTGTATGTTATCCTCATTTTATTATTTTTTTTTCCTTCTTTTTGGTGGTTTGGTCTAATTTGGAGACTTTGTCTTTCAGGTCAGAAATGATGTCTTCTGTATGGCCCCATCTATTAATGCATTCAAGAGATACTTTAATTTCTTGTACTATAGTCTTCCTTTTCAGGAGTTCTGTTAGATTATTTTTAGGATGTCTTATCTCTTTATGAAATTCCCATTTCATGTCTTGGAATGATCTCATTTCCTGGAATTGGCTGGTTGTTCTCATGCATATCATTGAGTTTTGTCACAACAAAAGTTCAGAACTCTTACTGACATTTCTGTAGATTCTTTCATGTTGTCTATTGTTGATAAGGGGTCACTGTGTTCTTCAGGGAAGAGTTCTTTCTTTGTTTTCTTGTGTTTATTCTGCCTTGGTGCTGGTTTTTGGTAAGCTGATGCAGTATTTCTTGGAGAAGACTTGGTAGTATTGGAGGAGGGAATATCACCTTTCGATCCCAGGTGTGATCCTATTATAGAGCTCTTCTACTAGATCAGAGCAGGGGATAGAGAGAGTCAAGACTAACCCAGTAAGACAATGTCTAGTGTATAGGCATCTTCAGGTGCTTGGCTCCTCTACCAAACTTTCAGCTTCTGATGAGCTGGGGATGAGCTATGGAGTTATGACTTGGTGAAGAGGCACAAGTATGCAGCACAGGGGCTAGAGGGCCCCTAGTTCTGATGGGAAACCCCTGGGATGGACAGTACTCATGAGGAGAGGCCTGCTGGAACCAGAATGAATGTCTCCCAGTGGACAGTTGGGGCCTGAGAAGCAGGCTGTGTGGAAACTCAATATGCCCTGAGTTCTAAATGCAAACCTGGGACTGGGTGGTACTCACAAGAAGGATTGTGCTGGAACTGAAACCAAGGTCTCCTTGCTGATGGTTGGGGCCCAAGAAACTGGCTGCTGGTAGCACAGCCAATGTGCTCGCAGTTCTAAATTAAAACTCCTGGGGTAGGGCAGCACTCACGAGGAGAGGCCTAATGGAACCAAAACTGAAATCCCTCGGTGGAAGGTTGGGGTCTAAGCAGTGGCCCATACAGCAATGCAGCCAGTGAGCTATGCCTCAAGTTCCCAAATGCAAAAACCACAAGGTCTTCTCAGTGTCTAGTTTCACTGAAGGCAGCTGGATTCCCTTAGTTGCCACGACATTCAATTTGTTGCAATATATCACCTAGCTTCTAGAAAATTTCACAGTATACTCATAATAAAATGAATGTAGGGGGTCAGCAAGTGGCATGGTGGTTAAGGCACTGGACTCCCACATGGCTGACAGTGATTCAAATCCCGGGTCTGGTGGCTTGCTTCCTCCCTTTCCCTCTCTGTTTCTCCCCTCTCTGTTTATTAATGAATGTGAAAGAGCCAAATAGTATGCTAGGGTTATGAAATTAGTTTTGATATTATAGGACCCTGAAAAAATTCCAGGGACCCACAGGGGTTCCTAGACAACACTAGGATAACTTCCATTTCAGACCACCTCTATTTTAATTAAATTCCAGGCAGGAGTACATGTTTGACTGAGATCTGGACACGAGATCATTAAGAGTAGAAATCTGACTCCTTTCCCTTGTTTTGTTTTGTTTTGTTTTTTGGTATTAAGAGGCAGAATTCTGCTCCCTGTCATAATTCATAAAACTGTATTTTCTCTATGCATAGGGAGAGGTTTTAGATATTGATCAAAAAAAGAAAATCATTACAATGCTGAATTTTCACTAGAACTCATTCTGACAACCACCCACATGTGGAACTACAAGGATACATGCAAGAAAAAAATCACTTATCTATTGTTTTTTGGGAGTAGAGGGTGCATGTACTTGCCAGAGAGACAGAGACAGAGAGACAAAAAGCAAGAAATCACTCCCTGGCGGGGGAGGGATGGCCACTCTGCAATCACTTCTCCTCCAGGTTCCTCTCCAGATTTTGGGCATGCATGCCTACCCTAAGTTTTAAGCCACCAGGTCAGAGATTCGAACTATGGTCACCTACATGAGAGTCCAATGACATAACCACTATGCTTTCTGCTGGTCCCCTTATCACTTACCTAAAAGGGACCAGCTTTTAAGAAGGGAAAACAAAAGAAGACATGGTAGGTAACCACTACTATCGTAATTCCTGCTGTGGCGTAGTGCTAGAGACAGTCAAGACTATCTAGGTAAGACAACGTCCAGTCTTCTCAGATTTCTGGTAGACAAAATAACTGAGTCATGAATCCTAATGCAAATATGACATGTTAACTCCCTTCATTGAAGAAAAATGTTTCCCTACCTAAACATGAAAGTGGAAATGGTATTTTCAAATCAAGATAAGCAAAATCATTGACCTCAAGTTATCTATTTTACTGTCTATTGATACCTATTCTTTCATTTTTCTTCTTTCTGTACTGTGCAGACAAATATTTCATAGGCATCTGTATCTTAGCCTGTGTTTTAAACTAATTTGGAGTCTATTTTTAAATGGTTCATTGACCATTTTATATGAACTTTTTTGTTTTCCAAATCCCTATTTCTTTTCTGACATGGCAGGGTTTGGTTGCTTAATACTGTTTATACACTGCACTGTTGGATCTGTAGTTAGAAGCTATCTTCAGTCACAATTGACAAAGTGCCTGCAATTTAACAGCATCTTAAGTACTGGTGATGCTATTAGAGTGGAGTTGTTGTTATTCCGAGCACCAGGTAAGGGGAGAAGAAACTTGCTCATAGAGCCACAGGAGTGAATGATTCTCCTTCAGGTGTGTGGAGGTCAGCCTCAAGAAGAATGCAAACTAGTGGCAAGCTTAATTTATGAGCTCTGTAAGTACAAAGTTAAAGAAGTAATGGACTTAAAAATTGACTCCTTTTAAACAGCAGTTTCATTGGCTGACAGCAGTGTGCAGAAGAGTGGAAGAGAGGACTGTCTTTGCAAGAAAATAAAATGACACTTCGCCAGGTGATGGATAGCTGATAATAACCATCCTATTTCACATCAAATGCAAAGATAAAAAAATAATTACATGTTGAGAAGTACATTCTTCTTTGTATTATGTACATATTAAACAGTAAATAAGATACTTTCAGATTTCAAAACATAACTAAAGAGCATATATTGTAATATTAGGAATCATAATATGCCATCATACCATCATGGTGAACTACTGAATTGGGTCATTGTTCTGCAGTGAAGATAATGTTTTCTTCAATCTCTCCACCAAAAGAACTGAGGAAGCAAGACTATTCTCTCCAGGTGAATTTTTTTTTCCCTACTGGTGAATTTTGATCCAAGAAGACAGGTGCCCCCTAACTACTAATGATTCAGCCCAATATTCTAACATATTCTTCATGACAGGGTTTTTGTTTGCTTGTTTGTTTTTGCTTTTTTTTCATTTGTTTTTTGTTTTTTGGGGGTTTTTTGCTACAGGGTATACATGTTCATGGAGTGAAAGAGAAACACTGAGAAGGAAAATGAGAAATTATCCCCCAGGGGAAGGACTCAAAATCCCTTCTTTTCCATTCTCCTCTTGGGATTTTGGGCATGTACGCCCATGCCCTTGGCATGATTTTTAAGATGCTGGATCTGAGACTCAAACCATGAAGCTGGTCATGTGGGATCCAGCACCTTAGCTTCCATGCCACCTCATAGTCCCAGGTTTCCCTTTTTTAAATGACATTTTAACAATTACTACACTTGAATATCCTTTTAAATAAATATTGAGAGGGAAATATAATTAGGTATATTTGGGCACTTCTCTGAAGCAGGTACAGAGGCCTGCAGTGCTTTTTCTTTCTTGTCTAACCTAACCTAACACTGGTTTTTCCTCACAGGAACAAAGTACTCTTTTGGGAACCAGCAGTTAGCGTAATGGCTATGTCGCTGGACTCCCACGTAGTTGACCACGGTTAGCGTCCCGGACCTGGTGGCTTAAAACTCATGCCGGGCGCGTGTGGGTGCATGCCCAAGATCCCGAGAGGAGAATGGAGGAGAAGGGATTGCGGCGTGACCATCCCCCCTGGGGGTGATTTCTCGCTTTCTGTCTCTATGTCTCTCTCTGTCTGTCTGGCGAGCGCACACGCCCTATAGCAAAAATCTCTCAAAAAAAAAAAAAAGTACTCTTTCTACTCACCCTAACCTCTTTGTTTACCATTTGAGATTTGATTGTGATTTCAAAGTCCCTTGACTAACAAGAATGGAAAACCCTTCAACTGTCTTCTACTATAGACTTTCAGTCACCCTAATTTCTCCTATGGCGGAGACCAAATATTAATAGACCCTACCACGGGAAAATATCCATGTGCCCATATGGACTCTTCTTTCTCAGGAGCCAGAAGGTTAAATAAATCAAAAGGAAATGAAGGCTAGCCTGTGGCCTCGTGGTTAAGGCACCTGGATCCCACATGGCCAACTGTGTTTCAAGTCCTGAACCCGGCAACTTGAAAAACACATTAAGGACATTTGCAAGCACGCTCAAAATCTGAACAGGAAGGAGAGGTGAGGGGGGAAGGATCATGGTATGAATATGTCTCATGGGGGGTTGCTTTCTCTCCCTGTCTCTCTGACTCTCTCTAATGAGCACATCTGCCCTCCGGCAAATGAAAGAGAGAGAGAGAGGAGCAATCATGCGCACCTATATATAACGAGCCTTTGATGATCTTTCCCCAAAGAGGAGGCTCTCTTTCACTGACTCATTTCATTAGCACACAGTTGTTTGAATCAACCACACCGTAGACAGGATAATGACTAATACTTGTATTTGTTATTTGTTAGCACTTAATTTTTTAAAACACAGTTTAAAAGAACATACTAAGGGTCTGAAGTGTTGTTTGATTTTTCAAAAAACATGGCCATAAAGCAATTTCCTTTAGGGAATTATATGTTTTTTTTCGAAGTCAGAATACAGTACTACTTACTTCAACGTCAGCCTTCCCCTCAGGTGGCATTTGAACTACTTGTCCTATTAGATGATTGTCTTAGCATCTTGGCCCCAAATCAAACACACCTCCTTATTACTCAGTCATTCTTGACTCTAACACTATGAACAATTCCTACCTACAGGTAAATTAGGGTTAGTCTTCTTGCCTTGCCTCCAACAAGAAAAGAGAGTTTCCAGCAGGTAGATGCACCATGCTTATTAAAAATAAAAAAATCACTTTAATGATATATCTTCTACTGAGGAAGAAAAAATTTCAAGTAGAACACTAAAATATTCATAAGTATTAAAATCTGTTCTGTTAAAATGAGAAAAGAATGACAGCTTAGATAATCTAGTGAGAACTACTTTAAAAAGTCAGGTAGCTCCTGTTTTGCCCTGATTGGACACATGTATTTAAACAAAGTTGAAGACCATGTGATTGGACATATAGTTAACAGAATAAACATGTCCATCATTTTATGACAGGTATCTATTTTCTGAACCCAGAAATCTTTTTTCTAAAATATATACTTTTTTCCTAAAATAAAGTCTTACAGAATAATCATAGAGAGGAGTGATTAAACTTTTCCATTCCCAAATTAACAATGATTTTCCCTCCATTTGTAGGGAGATACTTACTCACAAATAACTACACAGCCTCTGTTTGATCTCCAGAATACTAGCAAGCTGGTTGCAACAGACAGAGCTAAAATTTGACTTTTTAAAAGGAAAGCAACAAAAATTCAGCAACAACATTGAGCCCAATTAGAGAGGTTTGGGTTCTTTTTCTCTCTCTCTTGTCTTTTTCTCCCCCCTGACTTTCAATAGGCCTTGGGTTTGTTAAGCCTGGCAAAAATGAACATGTCAGCTTTCATTGCAAATCACTGCCTAGCTAAAATGGGATTTTGAAAGGATGTGCCACCTGCTTCATTAATAATAACATCAAATTCTTTTTTCTTGGTTTGTTTTATAGACTTATTCTTCTTTGTTCCACAAATCATTTCTTTATGTGACTACAAATCTTAAAGAAAGAACAAGAAGACTGATTTTTTCCCTGTCACTGTGAATTACATAACTATAAGATATACAGTATAGCAACGTCTTTCTGCCTTAAATACTAAGAAATCACTTCCAAAAAAGAAATAAAAGTTTAAAAAGGAAGGGATAAAAAGAAGAAGAAAGGGAGAGGGAGAATAAGAAATCTAAAACTATATATCAAATAATTGACTTAATTCTAAAAAGTAATAAGTTATTCCTTCAATCTGTTTATTTACAAAACAGTTTTATTACTTATACTGCATGATTCAGAAAGCAAAATAATACTAAAGCTCAATGCTTTAAGATTTTGCTTAATTTCCTATCATGGGAAGTTGGTGTGCTGCAGTACTTACAAGGCACTGAGGGGGTTAACTTTAATACAACCACAATAACAATTATCTTACGATATGCGAATCACCTATAGTTATTGTGCATTGTTTACTTTCCCTCATCAGCCTCTGTCTGCTGTTAGCATGACCTGATTAATATATGGTATTTGTATTTCAAAGGTACAACCGTGAGAATGTCACTTTTTCCTCTAGGTAGACAGGCAGTTTGATGTAGTTCTTTATAATTTCCATACTAACCTCTGATTGATGGAATGCCAAAGTTATAAAATGTTGTCAGTAAAATAAAAACTTGGTCTGGGTGTTTAGTGATTTTTATGATTTTAGCTTTCAAGGGCAAAGCAATACCTCAGTCAGCCTTCTTCACAGTTCAAGGGAAAAATAGTGATGTCTCAACAGGAAGGTACCAGAGCTTTTCTTCATAATGTATGAACCACAGAATGGCAGCTGCTGGTCCTCTGATAGAAATGCAGAACCTCAGGCTGAGCCCAGATCTGCTGCATCAAAACTGGCATTTTAGCAATCACCAGGGGATCTTGGTGTGTTTAAAATTTGAGAAGCTTGCAATAGAGGTTGCTCCCAAGTGAGCAATATAGTCTAGCAGCTAAAAACCCTTCAGGTAGAATGTGAGAATGGCCCCTTTCAACCTAAATCCTAAATTGTTTTATTGTGCATCTGGTAGCAATGGATTAATCTCCCAGACATAATCCAGTGACAAAATAAGGTTCATATGTATGCAGTTCTTAGGACTACTCTGCCAATTAATTCCCAGTCTGATTTTGTTTTGTTTCGTTTTGCCTTTTTAATTTTTTCATTAAGGTCCCAAATCAGTTAACTTTACTTGTCTTTGCAGTGTTAATGTATGATTCATTCTATCATCCTACAGGCTGATTTCTATGTGAGTGAAACAGTTTTGCTATTTATTAAGTTCTTGCAATTAGCTTTAACTTTTCCTCAGCTTTATTGAGGTAAAAATTACAAATAAAAATTGTATATATTCAGAGTGTAAATATAATACTTTCCAAAAGTATACATTGTGATGTGATTATTTCATAAATCTAACATATCCATTACCCATATAGTTATCATTTCTGTGTAGTGAGAACACTTAATATCTACTCCTCAGGAAGTTTCAAGTATGACAACGTAATATTATCAACTATAGTTAGTATAAATTAGATCTCCAGAACCTACCCATTTTGTAATTGAAAAGTTGTGGTCTTTGTCCAGAATCATCCCATCTCCCCCACCTCTTAGCCCTCAGTCCTTTCGACTCTCCATTTCTCTTAGTTAGACTTCTTTAGAATCCACATAAGTAAGATATGTAGTTCAAAACACAATTCTAAAATTTTTATGGAACCACAAAATAACTCAGTTAACAAAAGTCATCTTGAGAAAGAAAACAAAATTGGAGGTATCACAATACTCGACTCAAAGTATATTATAAAGCTATAGTAATCAAAACAGTATGAGGGCCAGCAAGTAGTATAGTGGTTAAAGTGCTGGATTCCACAAGGACACCTCTGTGATGTGAGTCTCAGACCCAGCAGCTGGCTTGTAAAACACGCCAGGTGCATGTGCATTCATGCCCTAAATCCCAAGATGCGAATTGAGGAGAAAGAACTGTGGCATGGCAGTGCCATCTGGGGGTTGCTTTCTTACTTCCTCTCTCTCTGTGTCTCTCTTCAGTGAGTGCACACAATCTAAGGCAAAAATTTTAAAAGAACATAAATAAAAAATTATAAAAACATTATGGTACTAGTATAAATGTAGACACAGAGAACAATGGAACAAAATAGCCCAGATATAAACTCATAAGTATATGACCAACTTACCTTCAACAAAGATGTAGGACTATAGAGTAGGAAAAGAACAATCTCTTCAACAAATGGTGTTAGAAAAACTGGATATCCATAAACAAAAGAATAAAGCAGAAGAATAAAATTGGATCCTATCTAACAGTATACATAAATATCAACTCAAAATTGGTTAAAACAACTTGAATGTAAAAATCTCAAATCACAAAAACCCTATAATAAAACATAAGGGAAAACTTCCTTGACATTGGTTTTGTCAATGCTTTTATTACTATGGCTTCAAAAGCACAAGCAAAGAAAGTAAAAATAATAAGTAAAGCTAATAAAACACAAAGTTTTGGGACCAGCAGTTGGCGTAATGGCTATGTCGCTGAACTCTCATGTAGTTGACTATGGTTCAAGACCTGGTGGCTTAAACTCACACCAGTCGCATGTGCATGTGTGTCCAAGATCCCGAGAGGAGAATGGAAGAGAAGGGATTGCAATATGGCCATCCCCCTGGGGGGTGATTTCACACTTTCTGTCTCTGTCGTCTCTGTCTTTCTGGAGAATGCATGTGCCCTATAGTAAAAATCTCTAAAAGAAAAAGGAAGAAGCAGCTTCTGCACAGCAAAGGAAATAGTCAACAAAATAGGAAGTCAATCTACAGAATAGGAGGAAATATTTGCAAACCAAAATATATAGCATACATAAGAAAATTACACAATTCAATAGCAAGCAAATCAAAATAAAACCCAGAAAACTAGATAAAAATAACCCAATTAAAAAATGAGCAAAGGACCCAAATAGACATGTTTCCAAAGAAGACATACAAATGACCGATACGTGTATGAAAGGTGCTCAGTGACATTAATTATCATAGAAATGAAAAATAAAAGTATAATGCGACATAAACTCACTTTGGTTAGGATGGCTATGACAAAGAAAATCAAGTTAACAAGTGTTTGTAGACTGTAAGCAGAGCTGTAAATTGGTAGAGCCATTGTAGAAAACAGCATAAAGCCTTCTCAAAAAACTACATTATGACCCAGCAATTCTGTTTCTGGATATATACTCAAAGGAATTGAAATCAGTATCTTGAGTGAGATATCTTTACTCCAGCATTATTCACGATAGCCAAGATATGGAGTCAACCTAAGTGTTCACTGATAGATGAATAAAGAAATTGTAGTGCATATACATAAAATAGAAAATTATTCAGCCCTTAAAAAGAAGAAAATTCTGCTATTTACAAAAACATTGATGAAATTAGAGGATATTATGTTAAGTATAATGAATACGATCTGCCGTGATTTTGATTAGAAAATCTTTGACTTAATTTATATTGAAAAAATTTTACATGCGACCAACATATGTGGCTCAAAGAAATTGGGTAGCTACAAAATTACTTAAATGTATTGTTATTATTTAATTAAGCACACATTTATACAAGGAGTCTACATATTTTTTTCTATAAAGAGCCAAATAGTAAATATTTTAAACTTTGTGGGCCAAGGGGCAAAATTTCTTAATTTGTATTTTAATGTAGTATTCCCTATTATCAAAATATAAAAATTATTGTGAGCTCTTGTCAGTACAAAAGCAGGCAATAGGCAGGATCTGGCCCACAGGCTGCAGTTTGCTAATCTTTGATTCAGGTCAACAATCTAGAGTGTACTCAAAGAATGAGTATCTGATAGGTAAGAGCCATTCTGTAATAGGAACCATATTTATACTGTGGAGATAGCAGTCCAATTGTCCACGTGGTTCCACGTCAGTGAAGACTTTTGTCTAATGTGGCCAAGGGGCAATTAGACATTTCTATGCTTCTGAAGAGACAGAATGAGGATAACATGCATTTAGTTATTATATTTTCTTATACTATAAATGAGTGGATACCACTTTGAAATTCAAAGTTGATAAGTTTCACCAAACAAAAGAAAATGCGTATTCTAATAGGGAGAGCAAACTTACTAGACTCTGTAACATTAAGTGATAAGGACAATTTGTTTACAAACAATCTGAAATACTAAGTAGAAGAGTATTACAGATCAATGATTACAGTTTTAAACAACATCATAGCTGAGAAATTCATAATTCTTCATTTTCTTTTTTCCAAAAATAATCTTCAACCTAACTAATGACAGGCTCCAAACAGGCTATGTTCAAGGTCAGAGGGAATGTTTGGCATTTTCCTTTAGCTTTCAAAGTTAGTTTTAGGGGCTACAGAAAACTCAATTTCTCACCCACATCCTTTGCAAACATTGCTAAACCATCACAGAGCATTCTCCCTGAGCCTGAAAAGACTGCAAATCAAGTGATCTAGCATTCAAGAGAAAACCTCTGGCCAACCTTGGGCTATGTCCACATTTTTCCAAAGCATAGGGCTTAATGCTAAAAGCAAAGACAATCCACTGAGCATGAAGGCAAGCAGATTTCTGTACTATATCAATATTCCTACCCACCATTTCAGTGACCTAAGATAAGATACTGGGGTAGTCTAATATAAATCTGGATCTCAGGACCAGCAGTTAGTGTAATGGCTATGTTGCTGGACTCCCACGTAGTCGACTGCAGTTCGCATACCGGACCCAGTGGCTTAAAACTCACGCTGGGCGTGTGTGCGTGCATGCCCAAAATCCCGAGAGGAGAATGGAGAAGGGATTGTGGTGAGGCCATCCCCCCTGGGGGGTGATTTCTTGCTTTCTGTCTCTCTGTCTTTCTGGTGAGCGCAAGCGCCCTATAGCAAAAATCTCTCTCAAAAAAAAAAATCTGTATCTCAATAATCCAATAAAGAGTACCTAGCTTCCTTGTCCTAATAGAGTCAAATGATAGGCAGCTTTCAGTATATGCTACTTCTAGGTTGCATTGGCTACTGCCTATCGGTCATTAGTAAACAGTGCCTAGTCTGAAACTACAGCATCATGTACAAACATCTATTTTTGTGAAAACTTTTTAGGTTCTGTTACAGATTTACAGATGGTAACAATTCCTTTTCTTCCATTCTCCTCTTAGGATCGTGGACATGCATGCATATATACTTGGCGTGAGTTTTAAGCCACCAGGTCCAGGACTCGAACCAAGGTCGACTACATGGGAGTCCAACAATGTAATCATTATGTCATCTGCTGGTTCCAAGAAATATTTTTTAAATGGCACCTAAAACAAAAACAATGCCTAAATATATTAAGAATGAAATAAATGGTAAATAACATTGCCTCCTGAATATAAGGCAATTATTTTAATTATAGATCTACCTGTCTTTTCCTCTTCCAGTAGATCTGCAGAATTCTTGAACATAAGGCTATATCAATACAGCAGCATCTAATAGTAGGAATCCCAAATTAATAAACCATAGGAGACTTTGGGATTCTAGCACCATTATCTGTGCTTCAGATTTCTTAATCAGTAAAAGGAGAACTTTATAATAAATACTTCAAAACTGATCAAACAAAGGTATTAAAACTCTATAGTGCAAGGTAGATGTTCAATAAATGTCTCCCAAATCGAGTCAGTAAAGAATGGATTTGACTGGAGAGTACCTTCCTGATAAATAGCTGAAGTTTGCACTCCATAGAGAAAAGAGGATTAGACATTGATAGTCTACCCATCCTCTCTAGGATGACAGTGATTCCTTAAAGCGGTCTCTAAGATAAAACTTGAAAGGTGGCTCTTTTGCTGCAGTGTATGTATATGAAGTTGCCCTGGAACTTTCAACAAAAGAAAAAGGAGTATGATGAATGGCTCTGGTCAAAGCTCTTTTTCCCTAAACCAAGGTTAGGTGCCAGAATACCACGGGGAGCTTATCAGCTAGCAAAAAGTAGAGAGTTTGTATAAATATCAAGCTTTGCTCATTGTAAAATAAAGTGGAATCTGATAGAAAATGAAATACTGCTTCTTACACAATTGTTGTCTTCTACTTCTCTCTGTTCAACTGGTCTAGTGTTTCTGGCTTCTCTGCAGCCCAGATGCTGCCTCGTGACTTGGCCAATCTCTGAACATCCCCAGATGGAGTTCCAAGGTCCTTACAGTTGCAATCGCTATTACTGGCTCGCTGCTGCTGGCAAATCTATCAGAAAATAAAGATATGCTATGAAAGTTAATAACAGTCTGTCACTTTCATGGTCGAGTCACAGCTGTGAAACATACCCAATAATGGACTAAAACTTAGAGTACAAGTAGCTTCATCACCATGTAATTCAAAGCGACCAATACGGTCAGGGCAAGAAAAATTCATGCTAAGCAAAGCACATGCTAGAGGAAAAAATGCCAGAAAAAAAGTCAGTATAGGACATATTGTCATTCTAAAGTTAGATTTCTTTTCCAGAACTAAGACTTCGTTTTTTCTTTCTTTTTTTTAGAATATCAGTCCTCAACGAAGGTAGATCCTTACGTGTGGCGAATATTGGAAGCTGATGACCCATCTGGACATCTTAGTCTAATTCTTTGCTATTGTGCTTCCCAAGACGGTTCTTCACACCTTCTCTGTTTGTCTTCTCTCCAGAAACATGTGTGATTCTACATCCTTGACCACTTGGAAGTTACTTATGACCTGGGACTTGTCTGGTTAATGAAGTATAAGTGACAGTAATACATTTTACTACTGAGACTTTTTTAAAATTTTCCCAAGGGCATGTGTGCTCACTAGACCAAGGCAAAAAGTCAGAGAGAGGGAGGGAAAGGAAAAAAGGGTCCCTCCAGGGAGTGTGGTCATGCTACAATCCCTTCTCCATTTCCCCATTCTGTTTGGATTTGGGGTGTGCATTCAGCAGGTTTTTCAAGCCATTAGCTAGTCATGTGGGAATTCAGCTCCCTTAACCCCCAGGCTACATTGCCAGTCCCAATTCTGAAAAATTCTAGAAGCCAACACAGGATAGTTGTGCTACTTCACCTCTGTCATGTTGTTCTTGGAGGCACCGGTGACACGGGATCCGCTGCACCTTCAGTTGCATCTACAGTGAGTAGAACACCATCAGCAGACAGAGTGAGTGAGATATGGCTGTTCTTGGTGATTGGTCACTGAGATTTGGGGGTGGATGGTGTCCATGGTATAATGTAATGACTCCTGACTGGCACGGAGGCTTACTCGTTACTTTTAAAAGGCTCGTTTAAACCACTCAGTACAATCCTGATGGTCTGGGGATCACGTATCTTCAAGCAGGAAGTCTTCAGTAAAAGATTAAGATAGCACAGATCAAGCATATCTTTAGAGTTCTCAGTCGTGAGCAGAGGATGCAGTGAGATAAAGAGCTTGTTTCCATACAGGGCAAGGAAAGATAACCCCTCTGCTTCACTCATGGACAATGTTCCATTAAGTTGTGGACAGATGCCGCAACCCTACTAATTCTGTTTCACGTTTTTCTTAAATCTTTGGTGAAGGACAAGAACTAGCAAGCGCCGATTATAAATGAATAGGTCATCAATCTCCCTTGTTGTGGCTGCACTTGGAAAAAAGACAAAAATGATGGGCTGTGTTTGCGTCCAGATTTCTGAGGTGAAACTATGGCTGGCAACGAAACGCATAAAACAGAGAAGAGCAATTCACTGAGTTATACACTGTGAAGGGTGAATCTGTTGCACGTCAACTATACGTCCATCAAATATATATATATATATATATTTTAATTTGCTATAGGATGCATGTGCTCACTGGTAAGAGACACGTAGAGAGAAAAAGACAGAGATTGAGAAAGTGAGAAAGCACCCCAGGGAAGATGACTACACCAGGGAAGATGACTACACCACAATTCTTTTTCCTCCATTCTCCTGTCAGAATTCTGGGCCTGCAAAAACATGTACCTGGCATGTTTCTTTCTTTGTTTTTGTTTTTTGGGTTTTTGGTTTTTGGTTTTGGTTTGTGTGTTTTGTTTTTGTTTTGTTTCAATTTGTTTTTAAGTCACTGGGTCCAGGATTCAAACCACACAATCAGTCATGTAGGACCCAGCTGCTCTAATCACCATGCTACTGGCTGGCCCAGTTAAATAATTCTGAAAGGGCAAAGAGGCAAAGGAAAGGGCTTGGATAAAGAGAAAAGATTTTAGAAAAGACATTTAAGTAATACCAACATATTTTTATGGGCACAGGTTGTTTATTAAAAATTTTCGGCACCAAAATATCTTAGAAATCATTTACTACAAACTTCTATATATGTGACTTGGTGATCTAGACTTTGGACATTCACCAAAGGATAACTCATCAAAGGTAATATTCACACATAATTCCCTTCAGTAATTAGATAATAAGTGTGTATTAGGCCCAATAAAAGTCTTTTAATGAAGTGTGTGACTTCCTGACATACTTTGGCTTGTGCCTTACAAATGTGCAAGAACGAATTGTAAACTCCTCCAACAGTCTTTAGTCAAAAGGGGGCAATCAAAATTTTAAAGGCTGACCTGGTACAGCATACTGTTATAAAATTAATAGTGACAGCCCTAATGAAATTCTTTAATGTGATGATTAAAAAGAGCTCCTATGAAATAAAGTGCAAGTGTAATTTAAAAATGCATGCTTAGCCCTGGAGACATGAAGGTTAGGCAAATGATCTGAGTTTTTAAAACTTCTTTTCATTAATAATAGCTTACATTTATGTAGGGATTTTCACTTTTCCGAAGCACTTTTTGTAACTTTTACCTAATTGTATCCCTATACCACGTCTGTTAAGTAGTCACAGAGGGAATAACAATTCCCATTGCCATTGAGAAACTGCTTCCAACAGAGGTTATTAAAGGGCTTGCTCAAGGCCAGGCAAATCAATGGGGGAACTAGCATTGGAAACCACATTATGTGAGTCCACCCTCAGTCAGATAACCAACTCCAGTGGGTAATAACACTCTTGCACAGGAAAGTCATTCTCGTAAATGAGATTTTATTCTATTCTGTTCAAGAAACCACCACTTCAAGTAAGAAAGAAGAAATCCAGAGATGCTGTAGAGACAAATAATGAAAACTGATCCATGTTTGAAAAATGCATCCTGTGAAGATAATGCCCAGAAACTGACTGCTGGAAAATTTCGAGTCAAAGGCCAAGCGAGGACTTGCTCGAGTTAATTCCACGAAGAAACAACATACAGATTTTTTCCATATAAAATTTAAGGTGGGACAGCAAGGGATACACATCAGAAGATAGGATGATATGAGATTGCTGAGAATATCCTAGGAAAAGGATTTCCAGATGTTTGTATTATTAAATCCTTTATGCCAATCCATTCCTGAGGCATTTTAAAAGCTGGGTACAGAGTGCAGCCAAATTGGGCAGGATAGACTCTGAAATTAAAAGGATGCTAACTTTTTGACAACTAACCTGTAGGAGACATCATTCTAAATGGTATGGAGCTTCTCCCAAGTCGTACTAAAGTTTGGCACCCTGTTTCATAAGCATAGATATTCACTCAGCATTTCCAGAAGTCTCAAAAAGTAACCAAAACAGAGCACCATCTTATAGAATCTGCCCACTTTTCCATCTATCTCAATAAGCCACTGCATGTATGTCCACATAAGTTGATAGTACTAGTTGGTTTTCAGGATTTACAATGATCTAAGTGCATAGCATCACAGCTGAGTACACACAGTATTGACGTATCTTCCAAATGCTTGTATTATGATCAATAAATACAACAGAAACAACAGAAATACTTTATATGAAGGGAATTTTAAGAGGATAGTGACACCTTATTATAAAGATCGAGAACATAAGAAAGTCAAGAAGGTTCATCTTATTTTTCCAACTCTCACCACCACCATTCTAACTAATTCCCAAGAAGGAGCCAGCCAATTTAGGTATAAGCATATGCAACCCAAGTATTACATATAATGATCTATGAAGAAAAAGGCCAAAGATAGAAATGGGGTATGTTGAAAAGGACACATGTACCTTCTGGAATAAGAACTGTGAGGCAGTTTCTTATACACTTGCTTGTATAAAGTGAACTCCAAAATAGGTTTGAAATCAGTTTCCAATTCTTTGCTAAAGAAGCTGTGCATACCCTTAACTCAGTGCTTTAGGGTATAATTCAGTCTGTTTAGATTTTTATTAATTAATTTATTTATTTAGAGAGAAAGCCAAAGACGAGCATCCTCAGGCCAGCCCTGTAGCCTAGTAGTTAAGGGAGCTGGATCACATGGCCAATGATGATTCCAATTCTCACCTCAGCGGTTTCTAAAATATGCCAGGCACATGTGCTTGCATGCATGCCTCAAATGTTGGCAGATGGAGAAATGAAGTGAGTGCACCGTGCCCATGCCTCACGGGAGGGAGGGAGTGTTTTCTCATTAGTTCTCTCTCTCTCTCTCTCTCACTCTCTATCTATCTATCTATCTATCTATCTATCTATCTCTGGTAAGCATGCATGCCCACTGGCAACACATACACACACACACACACAACACACACACGCACACACACACAAGACAAGCACCCTTAAGAACCCACACTGTAACTTCACTCCCCCACTGCTGGCCAGCATGCACAGGTCGACCTGGAACCAAACCTGCGCTCCTCCCTGTTCATCCAGCATTGCAAAGGTGCACATAGCCGCTAGGCCTCCACGCCAGCCCCAGCAGAAGGTATCGTTGCGCTCAGTAACGAAGACACTAAACTGGATTGTTGACGAGTTCGATGGTTTAAACGTGACCCCTCCAAATTCAGGTGTAGCTTGAATGGTCGTAAGAGGTGGGGGCTTTTTAGAGATGATTAGGCCTGAAGGGCTCCTCTCTTGTTAGCAGGATTAAGGCCTTTTAAAAGAAGCTTCAGACAGTCTTAGCCAGTTTGCCTTTACGCCTTAAGCACGTGAGTATGTAGCAAGAAAACCCTCACCAGACCAAATCCAGAGCTTCCCAGCTTCTAGAACTGTGAGAAATAAACTTACGTTTGTCACGATAATCCAGTCTCAGGAATTCTATTACAGCAGCAACACACTGAGTTCCTAGGACAGACGACACTGCTGGGTGAGTGAGTGATTCGCTAAACCCGGTAATGACAACGATGATGTGGCTCTTGTCTAACCTCCGCACTCTTTGAATTCTACATCTATAGCAGGGAACATTCCATTTTTTTGACTATAAATTATTACTTTTTTTGCACTTAAATAATCAGTTATAAAATTCACTATCAGTTTAATCAACCCCAGGTTGAGGTATTTTTTTTAGACGGGAGGGAAGCTAAGTGATACTAATTTTACACACAGTATGAAATGCATCCTAATATCAGGACTGCCTAAGAGTATCCAGGGTGTTTCTAGACCTGATAACCACAGTACTTCCTGCTTAGAAATGAGTTTGAAATAAATCAGTCCCTCTGTTGTATTCCATAACTTTCTAAATTACATGGAGGCCTCTATCCCAGCATAGAAACTCAGAGCACAGCTGGTATCTCACTCTCTATTTGATAGCATGAATACCTGCACAGGGCTAGGTAAAGCTCATGCAAAATTTGTAATATGTGAATAGAATCCGCTATCCTACCATTCCTATTGTAGAGCACCTTCTACTTTTCCTCATATCTCCTTCAAGTTTTAACCAGAAAGCCCCTGTCAACAAAGGGGCAGATTATCATTTTATTAGTACTGATATAACTATCAAATTATTATATACACCTTACAGGATTGATGTGAGAATTAAATAAATAACATACCACATGAACATCTAGCACTGCATCACACATTTAATAAGCAACAGATTAATAAAACTGTAGTAGTTATTACTTTTCCTCACACTCCAGTTTCTCCAAAATTTTCTGTAAAAGGTTCTTCCATTTTCCTAGAGAGCCCAACCATTTGTCCAAAAATGTTGTATTACTAAAGTATTAAAAATCTATTCTGGCAGTGGGAAGAGCCCTCCTCATGTAGTAAGAGAGAAAAACGTGAACCTACAAGGCCAAAATCCTCTTTTTTGCAAATAAATGAAGGAAAGGATACCCAAGCACTGGTGCATTTTGGCTGTTCCATCCTGTGACACTGGTCTTATGTAGACTATGGTGATTGCAATGAATAAGAAAACCAGTCCCTGTTTCTCAGTTTAGTGCAGGCTGTGATAATTCTGAGAGTGGTGAGTTCATAGCATGAAACATAACCTAGCCCATGTCTATGTATGAGGGTACAAGGAAAGGAAAGCTGTTCTGAGTTGAATTTATGGTGAGATCTAAGAGAGAATTTGGCACAAAAATATTTGAAAAGGGTATTGATTGAGAGGAAAAAAAACTTAAATTCAGTGAAATTATTTTTTTCTTCAAAAATGCTAATTCTAGGGAACCAGCAGTTAGCGTAATGGCTATGTCGCTGGACTCCCACATAGTCGACCGCGGTTCGCGTCTCGGACCCGGTGGCTTAAATCTCATGCCGGGCGCGTGTGCGTGCGTGCCCAAGATCCCGAGAGGAGAATGGAGGAGAAGGGATTGTGGCGTGACCATCCCCCCTGGGGGGGTGATTTCTCGCTTTCTGTCTCTATGTCTCTGTCTGTCTGGCGAGCGCATGCGCCCTATAGCGAAAACCTCTCAAAAAAAAATGCTAATTCTAAGCCAACGATGTTATAGGTTGTTAAATTTAGATACATTTGGGGGTAATTTTCATAGTAACATTTACAAATCTCAAAAAAAAATTAAAAGACAACTTGGAATTAATTGGCAAGGCACAAAATATTCCAGACAGAAGGAACACAGTCAAATGACCTGTCAGAGACTGCTCCACAGTGTGAATGAGACATGGTAAATGGGAAAGACGGAGGTGGAAGGTAAATTGGAGTGGCAGGTAGAGATCACATCACACAGCCCCTGTAGACCAGGTTACCTGGCATATGGCTAACATAATACAGATGACAAATGCTTATCAACTAAGGAGTAAAGAACTTCTGGAAGTAAGAAAGCCATTACTCGTACAAAGGTGCATTGGCTAGTAAACTCCTCTCTCAGACACAGTCTTTAGGCCTGATTCCCAGACTCCAATCTCCCTCTCTCTCCCCATTGGCCACCTACTCCATGGGTACTGGGCTCTATTCTGAACCAGCATCTGTGACAGTTCTGTAGCATTAATAAAATGACTCAAGTAGGTGGGTAGTATGCTAAGTATATTGTGGCAAGTAAAACACGATCTGTAGAATCAGCCAAACCCACACTCAGTGTGCCTTAAAAGAGGAGAAACAGGGCCAGCAGGCGTCATGGTGGTTAAGCATTGGATCCCACATGGCCAACAACCATGGTTTGAGTCCAAAACTTGGTGGCTTGAAAAACTTCCAGAGCACATGCACGTGCATGCTCAAAATCCTAAAAGGAGAATGGAAGAGAAGGGGTTGTGGCCAGCCATCCCCATAGGGTGGGGGTGTGTGTGGGGGGGTGATTTCTCACTTCTCACTTTCCCTCCCTCCCTTTCTCTCCAGTGAAGCACATGTGCCCTATGGCAAAATATCTCAAAAATAAGGAAAAAGAGAAAGTCTATGTGTTGTGATGGGAAAAAAACAAAATGCAAGGGCAATATATCAATAATTATTGGAGCTGAGTGATGGCAACACAGACTTTTATGTATTATTCTCTACTTTTGAGCATCTTTCAAAATGTACATAATAAAACAATTTTCATAAATATAGTCTCTATCACATATAAGTAACTTAATCTTGGACAAGTTACTTCACTGTTCTGAATCTCAATTCCTTGATTTATAAATGGGGACAATGCTTGCCTCACAGATTTGATATAAAGATAAGGTGAAAAGACACAGAAAAGGAAGTAAGCACAGGGCACAGAGTAAAAAGAGAACTTTGCAGGCATTAGAGTTTTTATTCTGGATCCTGGGATTTCTTGAATTTCCCTGAGCAGATGAAACACCTGAGGATCTGGTTAAAATGTAGCTTCAGTTTCAGTTGATCTTGGAAGGCCCAGGAGTCTGAATTTCTAATGGGCGTCCAGGGGATGCTGCTGTTCCTGGTCAGTGGACCCCATTTTGTGAAGCCCTGACTTTTGCTTTATTCCTGAGGTTAAACTTCTGATTGTATCCCCTTCTGATGGTTGAATTTCTCTCTTATTCTTTTCTTCTGATTGAATCCCTGGCTAGAGAATTCCCTAGAACTTCAATCTCCCTAGGACTGAGGTCTTGTTCATGATACCGGATACCTGCAGGGTCTGGAATCTTATTTCTGGTTTTTAGCATGGAGTTAGCTCCCTGGCAGTAATGGCACAGACTCTGATTTCCTGCCTGGATTTCTGAGAAATCTGCGTTTCTAACTTCACTACTGCTTTGCTGCCACTGATTTCCTCCTTATGCCTATGAGAACCTCCTTAGACTAAACCAGACATGAGCCACTTACCTGCAGCAGGACTGGTTATTTGTCTTGGCAGAGTGTAGACCTTTCCAACTCCTTTCATCTGGATTTGTTCTGAGTCTTTAGATCCAGATCTTTCCCTTAACCCCCTCTCAGCAATATTTCCTGGCCCCCAATGCTTTCATCCTATCTTAATTCTATTCTGTGCTGCTACAATAGAATACCACACACTAGGTAATATATAATGAACGGAAAATTACTGGCTCATAATGATGGCAGTCAGGAACCCCAAGGTCAAGAGGCCAACATTTGGTGAGGGCCTTCTTACCATATAACATGGTGGAAGGCATCAGATGGGTAAGAGGGGGTCAAACTCATTCTTTTCTAAGGAACTCTCTCCTTTGATAATGGGATAATGGCTTTAATCCATTCATTAGGGCAGAGCCCTCATGACCCAACCATCTCTTAAAGGTCCCACCTCTCAACTCTGCTGCATAAAGTATTAAGTTTCCAATCTTGGGAGACAGACTCAAAATATAGCACATGTGTGGTAAGAAGGAAAATTTCAATACTGGAAAAGAAGATGGTTAGCCTCATCAAAGGAATATGCATGTGTAAGTATGTACACACCCTAACTGAAAGCAAGCTTCAATCTATGAACATGAAACTTCCATACACTAGTTCATACAGAACTGTAGAACAAGGTTTAGAATGATTTTTTTCTAGCCCGCTAATTATAATCACCCTTATAACTTATAGATGAGCTAGATGTCTGAATTCTAAAACCCTGTTAGGAAAAGAAACCTATCGCTTTGTTGCTTGTACTTGGATTATCAGATATGCCCTGGGAAGGTTAGTAGAAAGAATCATCCACCATGTATGTATGTACGTGTTTTTCCATCCATCCAGGAACAATCACAAAAGCTATTAAAAATCATGGCCAAGTCAAACATTGCGAATAATACACTCATGTTTAAACATGACTCTTCCATTTGACAGGAGTAGCCTTGACACACTGCCACCCATCATTGCTTTCTAACTGATAGGGGTATTCCACATCTTTCCAACAACATTAAAATACTGTTTGCAAAGTCATCCATCCACAGTTAGCTTGAAGTGGAGTTTCTCATTCTAATAAAAACGGTATCACTTAAGGTTCATGGAAACTCAACATACTTGAACAGTTAAAAATGCTTTGCTTACAACTCACAATTGCACCTGGGACTCATTTTGTGCCTAATATTTCCTCTCTCATGAAACCTTACCTTACTGTTAAAAAAGAGATCATTTCTTAGTTTTTTAGTTGCTTTGTTTCTATTCAAGATTTCTAGGGTACATAAAATTTGATACAATCTAAGCTATAGGTTTGTTAGTAATCATATTTTGAGAAGCAAACTTTACTGAGTTAGGTAATAATGATGGATATTTGTTGGGTTTTGGCTATTCAGCATCTATTTCCTCCTAGTCTTTTCTGGGAAAAATCTCCCAGATGTGCCCTGAGAAAAGGCTATCCTGACCCCACCTGTGGAGACATTAGAGAGTCTGATGGATTTCACTCCCAGCTCCAGGGATTAGCATTTGGTTCAGGCTTTCCCTGGCAAGTGATTTGTTTAGAACCATTTTTAAAATAAGAACTTCATGGACTGGTTCTATTGCCTGGCGCTTAAGGGAGCTGGATCCCACATGACTAACTGTGGTTTGAATTCTGGCTCTGGTGGTTTAAAAAACATGCCAGGTACATGTGCGTACATGTCCAAAATCCCAACAGAAGGGAGAAATGGAGCAGAGATCATGGCATGATCACATACAATTGGGGTGGGGGTGCTACCTCCCTCTCTCTGTCTCTGACTCTCTGGTGAGTACGCATGCCCTCTGAGGTGAAGGAAGGAAAGTGACACTTCTGCTGCACCTACTGAGAGACGGACAGGTGCTCTTTCCTGTGCTTGAGGATCAGAAGATACCAGCTGCCACAGCCCCCTCACCATCAGGGAGAAAAAGAACAATCTGAGAATTAAACCAAGGCAAAAACATGGAAGTGAGAGGTGGGAAGGGAGCTTGACAATTTTCTAAGCTCCTGACCTGTTGCTGACTTTTTAATAACATGGACCAATTCATTCCATTTTTGCTTAAGTAAGTTTGAGTTGCATTTTCTGCCACCTGCAATCAAGAGGAATACTAGCAAATGCACTATATTAAGTGAGGCTAAAATGGAGAGCCTGAGAATACTCAAGAAACATAACCCTTACCACGTTGTACAAAACCTAGGAAAATCGCCAATGACTAGTGTGTAGATAACGTGGAAAGATAATATACTTTCCTCTGAAGATTATTCTATGTGTAAGTTTTCGCTCCATTGGTCAAGAGTGTTTTTAATTGCTTATTTGAAAACCAAGCTGCTTTTTTTGTGTCATTTAGATATACTTACATGTTAGTTATGAAAAAAAAAATTGTGTGAAAGTCACAGCAACCCAATACATGAAGGCATTTTTCTAAAGGAAAATTAAAACTTAAAAATGTTATTTTATTTAAAGATTTTATTGTAATTAAAAGACACCAGTTGGTAGCATGGTGGTTAAGACACTGAATCACACATAGCCAACTGCACAGATGAGTCCTAAACCTGGACACTGGGAAAACACTTAAGGTGTGTGTGCATACGTCCCCACAATCCCAAGAGGAGAATGGAGGTGAAGAGATTACAGTGTAGCTATTTCCCCTGTGGGGCTGATTTCTCACTTTCTCTCTCTATCTTTGTCTCTCTCCAGCATGTACACTCGCCCTACAGCAAACTTTAAAAAAAGAAAAAGAAGAATCGGAGTACTTTCAACTTTTTGAGCACTGACTCTCTTACAGCTATTCTTTTTCGACTTTTTTACATCTCATAGTCTACTTCCAGTGAAAGATGACACAAGACACTGCTACACAGTAAGAACCTGATCAATATTAGCATTGATTATGATGCTGATGAAGCTGCAGGGGGTGCACGAACGTACATTTCATTGCTTCATTTTGATAAAACCAGCCTGTAACTCACATAAAACTGTTTCTTTAAATGATGTTCTCCGATAATATAGAATAAGTCACATTAAAGTAGAGCCACTGACAATTACAACTGGCTGCTCTCCATCTCACAATCAGCTTAATCCATAGGTTGCATCTAAATTGACGCTCCCATTTTCAACTCAGTGACTCTCTGGATTTCTATTTTGGAGCCTTTATCACATTGAATAAGTATTGATCAAAACAGAGAAAAAACAATCCCCCTCAGACACCACTTTCCTCTTAGGGACCTTTACATTCTAATATTCCATGATTCTGTGATTTCGATGATAGCATTATCTGAATAGTATATTCTCTGGGAAGTAAGGTCATTTAAATACCAAAATTGTCCTTGAAAACATTTCATAAATCATGCAAAGCAGTGATAATGTGAAATAAATAATTCTAGTGGCAACAGTCAGACTGCAATTGGGTAGGGGTGTCAGGAAAAATCTTATCAGTGTCTGCCCTAACAGGACCGTAGGGACAGTGATGTAGAGTATGCCCAGCGTTGGATGTTGGAGAGCTTCCGGTAATGAAGGAATAATGTCACCCAAACTATAGCACTGGAAAGGATATTGCAGATCACTATGTAAAACCTTCTCTTTGCTAATAAGTGATCTGAGGGCCGGAACAAGTAATGGACATGCCATGGCCATACAACTAGCAATGGACAGCCCATACACAAAACCAGCTCTCCTCATTGTTCCAGACGCCTCACCTTGACTCTGCCCACACTCTTTTTCTCAGACCTTGAGTCAACCCAAGAAAATTCCTCCCCCTTCTTCCTCCTTCTTCCCATCAAGTATTCTAGGCTCTCTGCCTGGTCCCAGGTAGGTCGTCTTTTCTCTACAAACCCTACATAAAATTTTCACTGGGGAATTGTTCCAAGCTGTGCATTTCCCCCGTCTCATCTAAGCTTAGGTATTATTAAGTCCTATGTGATGCCATAATACACGCATTCACATGCTTTTAATATATCCATTTGCATTCTTTTTATCATTTATTTTATTTTATTATTATTTTTAAAGTTGTGTATGTGGCATGTGTGCTTTCTAGAGGGAGACAGAGAGAGACAGAGAGGGGGAAAGTGAGAAAGCAAGCCACCAGGTTTGGGACTTAAAACCACAACTGGCCATGTTGGAGTCCAGCACCCCAACCAACACACCAACTGCTGGCCCCTCCATTTGCTTTCTATGTAATTTCTACCAACAGGAAAGTTATAGACAAATAAAGTGATATTAAGAGAATACTTCCATTTACATATTTATTAATAGTTTTTTATAACAAAAGAGTAAAGAAAAACATTTTGCCTAGTTTACAACACTATTTCAGTGTGAGTGTATCATTCAATGTGATGGCAGGTCTTAGAGATTTCTTTCTCAGCACTTACGTAGTGTGATAAGTAACACTCTAAACCTACTATAGCAGTCCTCAAAGCTGCTTGAGAGAGAATTTAAAAGGCACTGGGAAAATGAATTTAGAGAAGCATGAATATTCATTTTTTTAGATAATTATTTTTTAGACATTCTGATAAAAAGGGTCTGGATTTGCCTTGTAGAAGACAAATGGAAGTCCAATATGGAATAGTTGTAGTAGACTAAAATTTGATCGAATGCTCTTGAAAACAAGAATTTCTAACAGAATTGAAGAATATGACACATTTTAAATTAACCCATAAAAAATCCCTTAAAATAAATTATTCATCTATACCAAGCATATCCTCTAAGACACAAACGTAGTTTACCTTGGGGAATTTCATCATGGGCTGACACAGTGTCATCATGCCACATGCAGTGAATCAGTGGCATGTTCAGTCCCTTTACATTACTCAGAAAAAGATCTTTTGTGTGTCCTATATGCTTCCGTGCTTAGTCTGTAATTTATTAACACACATGTGTGGGACCAGCAGATGGCAAAATAGTTCTATCACTAGACTCCCACATACTCAACCACGGTTTGAGTCCTGGACCTGGCAGCTTGAAGCTCACATTGGGCATGTGTGTGTGTGCATTCCCACAATCCCAAGAGGAGAATGGAGGCAGAGGGATTGTGATGTGACCATCCCCCTGGGGGAAATTTCTCACGTTCTGTCTCTCTGTCTCCCCAGGGAGCACATGCACCCTATAGCAAAAATTTTTCTCTAAAAAAAACAAACAGGCAAAAGAAAACCACACATGTGCTGCAACAGATTAAAGCATTTTATATTTCAAATACTCCTGGGATGAGAGGTAACCCCACTCATTATATTTGTCTCATTATTTTAGTCTATGATTTTTGCCAATTCTCCTACCTTGTTTTGCTTTGGTAGACATAAAAGACACAGCAGTAAACAGTTTGTTCTGTGTTTAGTTCTTGATGTTGACTTACCTACCTTTCAGAATATATTCTTCCTTCTTCTTTAGAAGGTTCCTTACTGTAAACTTTAAAAAAATACATTTTAAAAAATAAGCCCTTTTAGCCAACATTTTTGAAAGTAAGTTCATGTATGCTGCTATACCCCTGTGGCTGGATAACTATAATGATGTTTGTATTGGGGACAATATGTGGCATGGGGGTTAAGGTGTAGATTCCCACATGATCAACTGTGGTTCGGGTCCTGGACCTGGTATTTAAAAATCATAGCAGGTCTAAGTGCACATGTGTCCCAAATCCCAGGAGGAGAAAGGAGGAGAAGGGATTGCAGCATGACCATTTCCCAGGGGGATGATTTCTCACTTTCCCTCTCTCCATCTCTCTCAGGTGAGTGCATATGCCCTATAACAAAAACCTAAATAAAAAAGAGTATGTGTACTGTGTTAAAGCTGAATCAGTAAGGAATCAAAATAACTACAACAAGTCAAATAATGACTGTTGAGTATTGTGGAGAAGAGGTAGAATCAGTTAAATTTGGTTAAAATTAATCAGATCCAGTTTTTTATTTAATTATTCAATTAGTTCTCTCATAGTAGCCAGTTTGATAAACTGCTGATGAATATTTTTTTGTTTTTTTGTTTTGTTTTGTTTTGTTTTGTTTTTTCTTTTGGGGGGGGGGGGTTAGGCTTTTTGCCATAGGGCATGTGTACTCTCTGGAAAGAGACAGAGAGGGACAGTGAGAAATCACCCCACCTCCTGGGGGATGGCCACTCCACAATTCCTTCTCCTCCATCCCTCTCAGGATTTCAGGCAAGCATGTACATGTGCCTGGTGTGATCCTCAATCTGCTGGGTGCAGGACTTGAGCCATGGTTGCCCAAGTGGGAACTCAGCACTTCACTCACCATAGGTATGATATTTAAATGCTAATAACTGCTTCAATTAATTTCATATCTGCTAGGTACCAGATTTGGATTAATCTGTAAATACATAATCTCATTTAATCCTAACCATCATATTGCAGAAAGGTGTAATTTTCCTTTCATAGATGAGTAAATTGAGCCTTAGAAAGGAAAAGCTTGCTACAGGGTGCATGCGCTCACCAGAAAGACAGAGAGAGACAGGCAGAAAGCAAGAACTCACCCCGCCCCCTCCCAGGGGGGATGGCCACGCTGCAATCCCTTCTCCTCCATTCTCCTCTCGGGATCTTGGGCATGCACACACACGCACCCGGTGTGAGTTTAAGCCACCAGATCCGGGACTGGAGCCGCGGTCAACTACATGGGAGTCCAGCGACATAGCCATTACACCAACTGCTGGTCCCAAAATATTCAAGGATTTTAAGAATGTCCTAGGAATGTGCAGAACCTTGAGGGGGTGGGGGCTACAATCAGATATGTTGAAACAAAATTCAGGGGCTCTCCAGAGCTTCGAGCCTGTGAAAAAGTAAGAAGGAAAGCAAAATGAATGGTGAATGAAGCAACCTGACTCTTTTGATATGAACCTTCACGCTGGCCATCGCTCAAAGAGCGAATGCGGTCTCTGGCAGTTCTCTATTTGAAGACCACTGACTGTGCCATCGAATGATTATGCGTACGTGTTGGCTGTGCAAATCACAGCTCTGTTTGTCTTTCCTTGATGGTTTTAAGTATCTGTGTGTTTCTGGGTTCCCACAATTCGTTGCTAAAATGAATCGTTATGCTCTGATTAACAATTTCCCTGCTTCTCTTTACTACTGAGTCCACTAAGGACAGCAAGACGGGAACCAAATATATGCTGTTCATTTGCCTCTACAAGTAGACGCGAATACCCAGTGGTGGAAACACGCTTTGCTCAAAGTTTACTCATTAAAAGAGAGGCTGGATGTATAAAACTCAGATTAATTATCCCCAAATGAGTGGCTGAGGGTGAATAAAATATAGGCTCATTAACATTCAACAGAACTGCTTCGAGAAAAGAGGACTGGAAAGAAAGATTAAAGTCGGTGGAGAACAAGTCTATTTTCAGCATTTAAGCTGAGGTGTTCAACGATCATTCTTCCTGTTTTCCAAATCAAATTTGGATTTTGTTGATAAGCAAGTCATGAAAATGCCATTCAAGGGATGACTTCCTTGGGTTAAAATTCCAGCCTCCTAGTTACATAACTTGGACAAATTACTTCTCTGAGCCTCAGTTTCTTCTTCAATCAAATAAAGTCTGGATGCCACCTGCTGATAGGATCACATTTGATAATGAAATGACTTAAAACTCATCTAAATGGTGCCTAACACAGAACGATGGCTTCAGTAAATTATAGCAGCAGCGATCTGGAGGATGGACAGAGAACATTGTGTCCCTATTCCTAGATGGCTTCAGCTTAGATGTGGCGGTCTTTCCATTTCCGGAAGTTTATTTACTTATTTATGAAAGGTTTTGCTGTTGCTGTTCTTTTGTGAGCTGGAAAGCATCCCTTTGGATAAAAGAAAATACGACTATGGGAGCCCTGTGGAAGTATTCAGTGACCTATAAGCGTAAGGCAAGGGAGCCATACAAGGGAGAGCAGACGTGCATGCATTTTTAGCATCAATAATAAAGATTATACCACCTGTTTGTCTAACCGAGAGACAGCTTTAAAGCCACGGCTGGGTTGTTATCTTCAAACAAACATTTCTAGATAAGGAATGTGCTATCTACCTTAATACAAGATAAAAATTCTGGCTATCTTCATGGCGCGTTTCCCAATGAATAACTCATGATTTTGATTTGATTTCAATGCTGCACTCTTCTCGCCAATGCTGATAACAGTGCTGATGATGTACGGGCTGTGTGTCTGGGAGAGTTGACGAGAGTCCATCTTTCCCTCTTTAAACATTCTGTTCATGTAGACGAAAGCTCAAGATACCAGATGAGAGAAGAGACAGCACGGAAGATGAAAGATAGTGATTCATTAGGACTTATGTCTGTATACGCCCAGCACATCACTTCTGCTTCCTCCCTAAATACGACGTACGTTTGTCCTGGTCTGAGACAGTGTGCCCACTTATCTGAATATTAGCTCACATAGCTGGTGTACTTCAGTCCACCATGTGAAAATTGAACAGGACAGCCGACGGTAGAGTTCCTGGGGCTTTAGGAGTCCTGAGACAAATTAGCACCATGCCCTTGTAGGCCACTCCCCAGAATACATTCTGTGTGATCTAACCCCTGTGCCTAGTGAAGCTTCACCAGACTAGACTGTCTCATTGAAAGGTCCCGCTTTTGCGACCAGCAGATGGCGCAATGGTTATGTCGCCGGACTCCCATGTAGTTGACAGCAGTTTGAGTCTCAGGTCCAGCGGCTTAAAACTCACACTCGGTGCATGTGCATGTGTGCCCAAAATCCTGAGAGGAGAATGAAAGAGAAGGGATTGTGGTATAGCCATTCCCCCTGGGGCGTAATTCTTGCTTTCTGTCTCTCTGTTTTTCTCTCTATCTCTCTGGTGAACGCACACACACCCCATAGCTAAAAATTCTCTCTTACCGAATGAACAAAAAGAAAGAAAAGAAAGGTCCCACTTTCTGTTCAAAAATGGCATATGACACACAATGGAGGACAAAGCAAGAATATTTTGAATCAAAAATGCCAGAACACACATTGAAGCATCCGAGCAGATGCCGTAAGTCTAAGACCTTCCCGCCATTGCCTACATTCTGGGCCTTATGTGTTCGCTAGGCATTTACTCACTATGGGCGAATCTATTACACACACATACACACCCATATACATACACAGCTGCTTTCCATGCTTCTCCTGCCTCCTCCAACCCACCTTCACCTAAGAAACAGTCATGGTTTTCCACGGCTGCAGCAAACAGACAAACAGAACATTATACTATGTGGAAAGTAAATAATTTCTTAACAATCTAACCAATGTGCAAATTGCAATAGGATTTTATCGTATCATGAAACCAATACAGGACCTTATACTCTTAAATATACAGCAGCATTATTGTCTATACTCGAAAAGTTCAGATGTGCTGAGCAGTACACAGGGCCTCAGGAACACCGAGGTAATTAACAATTGATGATGTTACAGAAGCTGCAGAGACGTAATGGCAACCCTCACCTTTGCAGCCCTGCGTGGTTCCTAATAGCAGATTGTGGGCAATGGCTTCTGGACCCATCCTCCTCGAACCCTCTTCAAGTGATTATACTTTCTTATCAGTGGTGGTGGCAGGTTCTTACTTAAAGTCACATAAAAAGGTTCCTAGGAAAGCAATCTTTGATAAGATGGTTTACGGGGATGGCATAGATGGAGAAAGGGGCTCCAAGTCATTTCACTTCTTACTAATGTAGGTGAGTCTCTGAGTCTCGGTGTCTTTACCAAGTCAAATGGTATCGATAATAATTGTGTTTATTTCATAAGGCTTCATAGAGAACCACAAAAAGTGAAATACATGAGTCATGAAGTATACAAGAACCAGAAAAGATGGTTATTTTCTCTCTCCCATTCTTTTTTTGCAGAAATGTAGAGGCTCCGCCCCAAGACTTTGGGGCATTCTCACTGTAAAAAAAGACAGCTAGAACTGAATGAACGGTCCTCATGCACCCAACTCCCACTGAGATGGATTTGCATGGAGAGCCCCTGGTCGAGAGTGTGTGCTCCTTTTGGAGAGGCAGGAGAAGGTGCTGTCACTTAGGAGAAAGTATTAAGCCAACATAAGAACAGGCAAGGAACAAAGAGAGATAGGGCTGGTCAATCCAGGGGCTCTCCTTAGGTGAATTCAAGCTATCTGAAGTTCTTCTCCACCTTGAATCAGAGAACTGCAGTACATACACTGTCAAGATTAGAAAAGGTCAGAGAACTGAGAAGCCACGCCAGTCATGGTGATTTTTTTATAAAGACATTATTAGCAACTTCTGTAGGGTTTTGTTTTGTTCTGTTTTTTTTAATAGAGATTTTTGTTATAGGGTGCATGCACTCCTGAGAGAGACAGAAAGTGAGAAATCACCCCCCACCACTCAAGGAGGATGGCCATGCTGCAATTCCTTATCCTCCCATCCTCCATTCTTCTCTCAAGATTTTGGTCACACACACACACACACACACATACACACACACATGTACATGTGAGTTTAAGCCACCAGGTCTGGGACTTGAACTGTGGTAGACTATGAGGGAGTCAAGTGACATAACCATTACACCATCTGCTGGTCCCAGTAGGCTTTTAAGCATGTTGAAGATGAATCATCTTAAATTTTACAAATGCCCACCTTTACAATAGCTGGAACAACAGCAATGCATTGTTAAGGACTCTGCATTTAATATTAGACTTTCAGATACTGGTAATCTTCTCATACCGATAAAACACATCTACGAGTGTGTTTACACTGATTGTGCAGAAGGTTCATTAGCCCTCTGTCCTCTGTGGAGGTTTAGTGGCTCCTTATAAAGTCCTGTGATTATGACACATAAAGAGATAGGAGATTGGATTTTAATTGACAGTTGTGAATGACAGATTAATTGAATAAGCAAGCAGCACTTCTTACAGAATGGTGTTTTATCAAGGCTTAGAACTATCTGCTTATGCTGTAAGTTGGACGTACTCTGCAGAAAGCAATTCCTAACAAAACAATATACAGATTACCATAGAGTCTTATCTGTGTTACTATGCAAAGATAGGACTTTATACGCCTACATTTATGATGGGTCATTGTCTACACTCTACCGTCTACACTCACAATTTCAGTGATGCCAAGGTCATGGCAGGACAGACATTCCAAGCTGCTTGTACAGGGTAGCCATGTCTCAATGGTCCAGAGTCCGTGTCTGGTTATTACTTAGCTAAGAAGAACCATGCCACTCTTCAGCCCTGATCTGTAATCATGTTTAGGTGTTGCAGATTTATTTCTTCTGGATTACGTATGTTAAGCCTAACTTTGGCAGCTTTCTCTTATCTTTTTGCTGCTTTAAATATTTTTTTTTCCTCTTGAAAGCAATTATGTATTGTGACTTTGCTCCCTTACAATATCATCGAGTCTGTTTCATTCATTTCTTTCACAACTTTAAACACACACACACAGGAACCCACATGCCTACATATGTGTGGTATGGCAGAACTAACAGAAGCTCCTGCAGGCGTCTACTTAGAGCAGACAGTCTTTTCTAGTCACTTCCTCTCTGGACACTTACTTTCACTTGACAATCCAATTTCCTTTTAAAGTACATTTGATGGTTTATTTCCCTTGAATCTTCTCTGTGTCTCCAGTTTCTAACCCAATGGATTTCCTGTCATTTTTCTCAACTCAATATATCCCCAAAAAAGAGGCATTTTATTATCAGGAAAAAATAATATTTCTCCTCCTCTTTTCTCTGGTGCATCTAGCTTAACTAACAGGGGACTTTATAAGAAAGAAACCTCACAAGAAGAACCAAGGGCTTCAAAAACCATGTCAGGGCACATACATTCTCAAAATTAGGTTAAGAAGAGAAAAATAAAACTTACTGGGCCTTAGTCACAATATGGTCAACAACTCGTTATTCTTCCAAGTTTCTATTTGAAAGACTTCTAAAAACATCTAAGTAGGTTGGCCCCCTAGCAAAGCAGTTAGGTACTGTGCAGAAGCAGCCAGATCCCCATAGCTGATGAGGGTTCAAGTCCCAGCCCTAGTAGCTGACACACCAAGTACACAGCACCTGCTCAGGATCCTGACAAGATCGAGACCTGGAGGGGGCACTTTCTCTCTCTCCATTTCTCTCTCTTGCGTACACACATGTGACCTCTGGCATAACAAAAACAAGAAGAAAAAACTAAACTAGAAAAATAAAATTCTCACTGTGATCATCAAAAATGTAGAAGGGAGAGAAATTCTTTATCTCAGTTTTTAATTTCACATCATTTTTTCTCAAAGCAACCTTTCCATCCAAGGCGACATGAACGGCTGTGAATCTAAGCCTGGCTATTCAGATAGCTATCTGTCATGAAAGGGAATTAGAGGGGGATGAGAATTTATTTTCCATATTTTAGAGATCTTAATGAAAATGGCTAAAATCTTCCAATGTTGGAATATACAAACCAAAACCACCGAGAGCTATAATACATTAACCCAAGGTATTCAGTCTCCCTTGTGCTCATCAGGAATTCTGACCGCAGTTAGATGTGTCTGTAGATTGAACATAAGAGAGAGAGATGTGAATTATGACTTTATAACATTTGTGCTTCATGGGCATCATTTTTCAAAGTATCATGTCGTTTTAGAAAGAAATAATTCAAAATTTCTTTATTGACAGAAAATTTGGAGAATGATGACTCCCCAAGGGTCTACATTTGACTTGTTTTTTTTTTTTTGTTTTTTTTTTTTTTTTGAGAGGTTTTTGCTATAGGGTGTGTGCGCTCTCCAGACAGACAAAGAAAGACAGAGAGACAGAAAGAGAAATCACCCCCAAGGGGGGATGGCCATGCTGCAATCCCTTCTCCTCCATTCTCCTCTCAGGATATTGGGCACGCACGCACACGCGCCCGGAGTGAATTTTAAGCCACCAGGTCCGGGACGCGAACCACAGTCGACTACGTGGGAGTCCAGCAACATAGCCATTACACTAACTGCTGGTCTCGATTTGACCTGGCTTTGAAACTCCTGCAATTACACATTTAAAGCATGATCCAGAAGTCTCTCAGTTTCCTTTCAAACCACACCATATATAGTCCCCTCAAATTCAGAAAATAATACATTTATACCTCTTTTCTATTCCTCATGTACATAGCCTAGAATTCAATATTCTTCAACAATAACTATCCACTAACAGAAACAAATTCATTTCTTTAAAATTCGAAGGAAAAGGTGACCAACAGTTAGCGTAATGGCTATGTCGCTGGACTCCCACATAGTCAACCGCAGTTTGCATCCCGAACCTGGTGGTTTAAAACTCACACCAGGTGTGTGTGCATGTGTGCCCAAGATCCCGAGAGGAGAATGGAGGAGAAGGGATTCTGGTGTGGCCATCCCCCCGGGGGGTGATTTCTCACTTTCTGTCTCTCTGTCTCTCTCTGTCTGGTGAGTGCACACGCCCTATAGCGAAACCCTCTCAAAAAAAAAAAAAGAATTCCAAGGAAAAAAACTAACAGCACACCAATCAATGGGCTGTCAATTTCATCGCATTCACACTGTATACTGACTAAGCTATTTCTTTGCCTTCTGATCTGTATTCCTCAGTTTAAATGGCAACACACACGGTCTTGTGTTTTATTCATTGTCCCTGATCAGTTCTCTGGCTGAAAAGTATTTTCATTTCAGTCTTTCTTCCCAGCTACTCCATCCCAAACTACAGATGTTTTGGCCCATGAACATCATAAACACCTTTTGCTACCCTGTATTGGATACCCAAGTCTCTCCCAATTGATATTTCTTCATTCTTAAAAAAGCCCCACAATGAATAATGTCCTATGTGTATGTCTTCTGTGTCCCCAATTTTCCTTCAGAAATGGTTATTTCTTCATTTCTCTTACGCCAGTTTTCTGACCCTGTCTCTTGTGAATATCCACCCAGCAGCGGCTGACAAGACAAGATTCTGCAAAGAGTGAAGAATTCTAAAGTAATAAGAATGACACTACCAAAAACACCTTGCTCCCCATGAAACCTCTGAGACTTAGCTAGGAGGGAAAAAAGCATATCCACCTCTAAAGTTAGAATACAGTGATGTCAAGAGAAAGATATTCTTCTACAGGAATCTTGAAAAGGGCAAAACAGTAATCCCAGAAGCTGAAAGCAGCCAGAATGTAACCAGAACTGCAAAAAAAAAAAAAAGCTATAATTTTATGGAGAAGTTTTCAAGTGATTTTTAAAATGATAACAAAAGAGTCTGAGATATGAAGGAAGTGTCTAGACACAAAATGAAGGGTTGAAGAGATGCAGATTCTAAATCATAAAAGCCTAGTGGGGGTTGTGAAAGCAATCAGTCAAATACTCAGGAGGGGGTGGGGGAAGAGGGGTGTAGCAATCAGTTGAACTTTTTAACCTGGGAATCAGTGTCCCCAAGGACAAGTTAGATGCCAGGCATTGCACAAATGATGGATTTGAGTTCCTTAAGGAGTAAGGAAAACTGGAAAGTGTCCCCCAAAACTCTGTAGTGAGGAGCAAAGCTCAAGTACAAGAACCAAGCTAGAAAATGCGTAAGTAGTGACAAGCACCTTACAGAATCAGCCCCGCCACTCCCCTTTCCTGGTGTCTGACCCCTTCCACTTCATCATTCACACATGGCTGCCGAAATAATTTTCCCAAAACTTTTACATTTTATTCCTTTAATCAATTATTACAGAGGTGATTTCTGGCTAAACTCAGCAAATTGAACGCATGTGCTTATCTCCATTTCATCCTGAGCTCCATTAAAATGACAGCAAAAACATTTCAAAAATATAACTCACAGGGACCATGAGCACAAGACAGGAAGGGGGACAGAGGACTTATGGCCACTATTTTGGAGAAACGGGGAGGCACCGGGAGAAGTAGCATCTGACAGAACCCAAGCACAGCTGTGACGACCTAAGGCCTGTGTAAGACAGATATCAACAGAAACACAAAAGCCTCTACCGGAAGCAAGAAAGGAGGACTAGGTGGGAAACAAGAAACTATTAGGAATCCATGTAAAGTGAAAGGAGATGCCCCTATCCCTTCTCCCCTCTTCCAACTATCCCAAGTGACAAAGTAAAGAGCTGCTGAACAGTCAGGTGGTGTGGTGGTGAAGGCACTGGACTCCCACATGGCTGACCACGGTTCAAGTCCTGGACCTGGTAGCTTGCTTTCTTACCTTCTCACTTTCTCTCTAGTCAAATTAAAATAAATAAATAAGATGAAATAAATACTTAATTTTATTTATTTCTTTATTTTTTGGAGAGATTTTTGCTATAGGGCACATGCGCTCGCCAGACAGACAGAGAGAGACAGACAGAAAGCGAGAAATCAGCCCCCAGGGGGGATGGCCACGCCACAATCCCTTCTCCTCCATTCTTCTCTCGGGATTTTGGGCATGCAAGCACAAGCACCCGGCGTGAGTTTTAAGCCACCGGATCCAGGATGCGAACCGCGGTCAACTACATGGAAGTCCAGCAACATAGCCATTACACTAATTGCTGGTTCACAATACTTAATTTTTTTAAAAAAATGTTTGCACGATTAGCAGTTTTCATATATTATAGTCATTAAACTAGAACAGGATCTCCACTCTCATTCCACTCTAACACTTGTGAGCAAGGATGAGAAAACGTAGGCCTACCCATGGTGCCTTGCCCAAGTTCACTGTGTAATCATTGTGTAATCAGCGACAAGACTGAGAGTTAAACATGGGCCTCTTATCTCCCAAGCCAGGACTCTGAAGTGGCTTTGAAACTATGAACTTCAAAATTGGAATATGAGAAACTATGTTCAAATAAAAATGTCGCCTGCTCGTGTTACAAAGGAGAGTGGAAGGGAGGAATCAGTGAGGGTTTTCCCTGAAGCAGCTACTGCTAATATTTTGAAGTAACTGGTTTCAGGTCTGTAGGTAGAGTGTTCTAGAGTTGAGAGCTGCAATTTATCAGCTTACCTTAAACATAAACGGTATCAATTCTCTTTGATAAGATTTGATATGTATGAAGAAATCAGGTGCTTTATTTTAGCTCCTGAGCTTAACTTCTAACATTTCTGCTTGCCAAAACCATTTGATAACCCCCGCTACACTTCCGGCACCTGCCAGGTCTCCTAGGTGCATTTTGAAGTGGATTTCCTACTGGAAAATAACTCTGATTTATGAGTCATTCTCTAATAGTTTGTCTAAGATGCATCAACTTGCCAAAAACTGACCACACCTTGTGAATTCACAGAACTGCATGCCTTACTGTCATCCTAACACACGTGAACTGAAGATCTGCAGGCCTGAAACGATGAAGAAACTCATACCCTAACCTCCATCTCTGAGAATCATCACTCCTGTATACTTAGAGCAGTTTCAGCATCCTTTCTCACTGTTTCCTCAGAAATCTACTCTGAACAGCTACACACATTCATCTTCTCCCAAATCGTGCTTACTTCTGTGTCTTCCTAACTCTGCTGAAGTTATCCTGCAACTTAACCTCAAAAGGTTAAGTGCACATTCCCTTTATGCAAGTGGCAGTGTTTGTTCATTCTGATAACTTCTTTTTAAAAAAGAATTATTTAACCTTATTTATTATTATTATTATTTTCCATTTTGATTAGACAGAGACAGAGAAAGAGACACAGGGAAAGTGAGAAAGCAAGCCACCAGGTCCAGGACTTGAACCGCAGTCAACCATGGAGAAGTCCAGCCCCTTTAACCACCACTCCACCTGCTGGACCCCTGATCACTTCTTTTACGGCACCTCCCTCCAGAGAGCAGGAAGCTCTGCCACACACCAACTTGGACAAGGTACTTCATCTGCATATCCATTCCCTCACCTATAACACAGGAGAAAATATATATTTAAGGAGGGAACTGCACAAATGAATGATATAATGAATACAAAAGGCCTAACATGATACATCACAAATAAATGTTTGCTCCTACAGCTAGAATACAATGGAGTACATCAAAGTGGAGTGGTGAAATTGCACAGACATTAGAATTGGAATTGGAAGACTAAGTTCCAGAACAGATAGTATTTACTGGGTAAAGGATTTAAGATAAACAATTCGATTCCTCTGAACTCCAGCTGGATCTTCAAAAAAATTCATTCGCTTACAAAAATATGTATTATGAATCTTCTATGAGCCAGGCAGCGTTGAGAGTCTTGGGAAACATTAATAAACAAAGCAGGCAAGGATGACTGTCCTCAGAGACAGGAATGGCTATAAAACCTACCTCATAGCACTACTGTGAAGACAGAGAAAGAAACTTGAGCAGAAATACTTTACGGAGTTCTGTTCCACTGCTGTTAGGTATTGTGGCCTTCACTGGCAGGCTCATACGCTGAATTGTACAGTATATAATATTTCATCAAGTAGTCTCATTCCAGAGACATGGAAACCGAGACTTAGCTGTGACATACGTACTTACATAGCCATAAAATGAGTGCTAACATTCAAGTGTTCAACACGCACTGCAGCCCTCTTCCCCTACAGCACGGTGCCTCGGTATGGGAGGAAGAAGGCACCACGAGCAGGGTACTGGGAGGTGAAACCAAGAGGTGAGTTTTGTAAAGACTTAAAGGTAGGGACTGGCAGGTGGTGCAGTGGTTAAGGCTCTGGATTCCCACATGGCAGTTAAAGTCCTAGACCTGGTGGCTCGAAAATCACACCAGGCGCATGTTCATGCATGCCCAAAATCCCAAGAGGAGAACGGAGGACATCGGATTGTGGCATGGCCATCCCCACTGGAGGGTGATGTCTACTTGCCCTCTCAGTGGCTGTGTCTGGTAAGTGCCTGCGCCCTTAAAAATCTTTAAAGAAAAGGAGAAAGAAAAGAAAAATATAAAAAGATTTAAAGGCATTAATAAAACCAGCTCAAAATTAGTCTGTTTTAGAGCCTCAAACAGATATTTGTACACCAATGGTCATAGCAGTATTATTTGTAATAACCAAGAAGTGAAACAACTGAAATATTCGTTGAAAGATGAGTGGATGAACAAAATGTGGTATATACACACAATAAAATATTACCCAGCCTTAAAAAGGAATAAAGTTCTGAGATTCACGTACAACATGGGTGATCCTTGAGGATATTATGCTATATGAAATAAGCCAGACCCAAAATGACAAATACTGTAAGATCTTACTGATATGAGGTTACCTCGAATAGTCAAATTCATAAAAATGGAAAGCCAGGATGGTGACTCACAGGAGCTGGGGGTGGGGGTGGGGCAGGATGGGAAGTTATTTAATGGACACAGAATTTCAGTAGTGATAACGATGGATAGTGGTGACGATTATACAACAATATGAATCTACTTAATGCCACCAAACTACAAACTCAAAAATAGTTAAAGTGGTAAATTCTATCACTATAAAAAGAGGAAGAAAAAATGATTTACTTTTTTATTATCATGCTTTAACTATTTTAAACAAGGTCAGCAAAATACCCAATCCCCCCAAAATCTTTTCGATTCTAAAAAATTACTCCACTTACTGCTGGGATTGAACTAGATAGTGATTGTATTTTTATAAAATTTGCAAATTTACATGTGTGTATGCTCCAATTCACATTTATTTATTATCATTTAGTAAACCAAATATACTAAATGAAAATTAATTTGGAGAAATAGGTTATACAGTCGTCCTCCAACATAGGTGGATTCAGCTATGTGTGCTCAGTTTTTCTTTTTTTTTAATTTCTTTTTTTAAAAAATGAAAGTGAGAAAAAGCACAGGAAAGAGAGAGAGAGAGTTTTTATTCATTTATTTTTAGAGGTTTTTGCCTTGGGGTGTGTGCACTCAACAGAAAGAGAAAGAGAGAGTGAGAGGGAAGACAAGTAATCACTTCCCAGAGGGTATGGCCACACTTTCACACCTTCAATCCCTTCTCCTCCATTCTCTTCCTGGGATTTCAGGCTTGCATGCATACATGCCCAGCATGATTTCCTGGGACTAGAACCATGGCTGGTGTGGGAGTCCAGCAATGTAACCATTACACCATCTGCTGGCCCTACATAAGTATTTTTGACAGGTCTTGCCATGTCACTATCCTTTCTGCCCCAGACTTCTAGTTAGCTAGGACCACAGGACTCACCACCATGCCCAGCCTATTAAAGGTGGGCCAATAACCAAACCCAGGCTTTCCACACCATCCATCAGCAGTGTCCCTGTGCCACCAGCGCTGGGGCTGATCATTTTGTAGCAGTTAATAATCATGCAAACAGTTTGTGTCTCCAACCACTGTGGTACTAAGGTTGCTGCACTTAAAAATTAGATTTGAAATCAGCAATAACAAAAATCACTGGTAGAATCATAAACCATGAATATGAATATGAGAACAGAAAAAAGAAAAAGAAAACAGGGGGTTAATTCAATTCTATCTGTCTAACTTGACCACTTGAAGTTTTTATTTGTATTTGAAATTTAAAACAGTAAAATAGAATGTAAATTGCAAGATAGAAATTTTTTGGGGGGTGAGTGCAAATTTTAATTATGTATGTATATTTCTTTTATTATTACTATTGAAAATAATGTTAAAACATATGAAAAGTAGGTATTAAAAATAGTCTGCTCTGGATATCAAATATGTTAAACACAGCCTTAATAGATATCTAATAAACGCAATGAATGAATGACTAATGAACTCAAAATGCAAATGATCATGTCAAAAACACGTCATCCTCATCTGAAGTAAATACATCACGCACTTCTGTAGAAAATTAACTTAAAATATTCAAAGATTCTATCACATGACAAGATCTTTGGCGCTGCAGAAGTAAATTCCATATAGAAACACCACAAGGAGGTACCACTGGGATGATTCTTTTTTCCTTTAGTTGGACAATATATACCTGAGGCAGCAGCCATCTTTACGAGTGCTCAGGCACATCTCTGCACTAAGGAAAACACCACCCGGGCTTGCACAAATTTTCCTACCACAGGTTCAGAATTAAACTTTCAATACCAGTTCTGTTTTCCATTTCAGAGACAACGATGTGGTTACCCCTGACAGAATTAAAGTTTCAATACCAGCTCTGTTTTCCATTTCAAGACAACCATGAGGTTACCACTTTCCTAGAAAGACCTGGGTCAATTCTTCCCCTTCTCAGAATAAAGCAGAAAGTTGGGCCACCGTGGATAGACTTGATAGACTTCCAATGTCATGCCACCCTCCCTCTCCCTACTGACACTCCAGGATAAATTTCAATCAATTAAAGCAATCTGTCAAGCAACTGACTGGCTTTCGTTTCATCTTCTTGAAGCATATGGTATGTGAACTTCAATGGGCTTTTCTTATTTTGGAGACTACTGCAGGGGTACAGCTGCACTGTATACAGATCCCATCATCATTTATTTAGTTTTCTTTCCTGGTTTCTTTAAACAGTTATTATTTACCCACAGGGATAAACTCACAGTGAATGCTGCCTTCAAATCCAGACCAGATAACATCGCTCAGGAGGTCAAAACGAACACCCTGAGTTGTGCACAATAACTTCTAAGCTATTGCATCACCAGGAACTCAATCTCCTTTACTCATAAAACAGTGTGGACACTTACCTTAAACTGCTAGAGAGAATACGGAGAGGCGCAAACCCCCGCCTTGCAGAGTCTAGTATTGATTTGAAGAACAATAGGTTAGGTAGTGTTTGTTTGGGCCTGGGAGGGGATTTCTTCAATTGGTAACCCACTGTGTCCCAAACATGGAATTTACAGAGTGGTTGGCTTTGTTTGGATCTGTTCTATCCTTTAAGAAACACAAATGACACTTTTTTAATGTAAAAGTAAATGTACTCACAGTTCTTGTGGTGCAATTTAAATATGTTTTCAGCATTTCCTCCAGAAATTCACATAGAGTGTAAAATGATTTCCACAGCTTGAGTTTCTTTTTTATTGACATAGAATTAACTCTGCTGACTTGATAAAACAAAACTAAATTAAGTCAGAATTACATTAATTTTGTTTAAAAAAAAAATAAAAGCTGCTTTGGCTAAGATAGCCTTAGTAGAAATATCCATTTTATGCTTTATTTAACTCTGTGGAATTCACTCATTGGCATCTAAGTATTAAACTCCTTCATTTGGATTTTTGGTTTCCTTAGTGAGGCAAAGAAGTAGTTTGGCTGAGACTTTGTGTTCTCTTTTTATAAATTTAAACCTTCCAAAATAGGAAGACCATTTGCACTGACTAGGTCACTAAGAAAACAAAACAAAACAAAAGCTAAGTTACAGCAGAAGTGAGTCTCTGCATCCTTCCCTTCTCCTTGAAGGCAAAGCATTCTCATAGATATATGTAAGTGCATAGCCCAGAATACTAATAAACAACCCATCCCCTAGAATTCTCATAAATACATAACCAATAATGCACATAAACAACTCATCCCTCTTCTTTTAAAAGAGTATTTCCATTGAAACCCACCTGAGACTTTTGCTCCACAGGTAAACATCTTGATTACTCAAACGAGATTCTAACTCACCATTTCTTAGCATTTCATGTTAAATGCATAATGCCCCTGGCCTCCATATCCGATACCCATTGCCACAGAGTGTTCCATAACAAACAACTACTATTGACACCAGCAGTTGGCGTAATGGCTATGTCGCTGAACTCCCATGTAGTTGACAGCGGTTTGAGTCCTGGACCTGGTGGCTTAAACTCATGCCGGGCGCATGTGTGTGTGCATGCCCAAGATCCCGAGAGGAGAATGGAGGAGAAGGGATTGCGGCGTGGCCATCCCCCTGGGGGGTGACTTCTTGCTTTCTGTCTCTCTGTCTCTCTCTGTCTCTGACAAGCGCACGCACTCTATAGCAAAATCCTCTCATAAGTGCATAGCCCAGAATACTAATAAACAACCCATCCCCTAGAATTCTCATAAATACATAACCAATAATGCACATAAACAACTCATCCCTCTTCTTTTAAAAGAGTATTTCCATTGAAACCCACCTGAGACTTTTGCTCCACAGGTAAACATCTTGATTACTCAAACGAGATTCTAACTCACCATTTCTTAGCATTTCATGTTAAATGCATAATGCCCCTGGCCTCCATATCCGATACCCATTGCCACAGAGTGTTCCATAACAAACAACTACTATTGACACCAGCAGTTGGCGTAATGGCTATGTCGCTGAACTCCCATGTAGTTGACAGCGGTTTGAGTCCTGGACCTGGTGGCTTAAACTCATGCCGGGCGCATGTGTGTGTGCATGCCCAAGATCCCGAGAGGAGAATGGAGGAGAAGGGATTGCGGCGTGGCCATCCCCCTGGGGGGTGACTTCTTGCTTTCTGTCTCTCTGTCTCTCTCTGTCTCTGACAAGCGCACGCACTCTATAGCAAAATCCTCTCAAAAAAAAAGAAAAGAAAAGAAAAGAAAAAACGAAACAACTACCACACACCTGCGGCACTCAACAAAATGAATTGCTCACGGATCTGGGAAGGTTAGCTAGGAGGTCCTCTGATCTTGGCTGGACACCTTCATGTATCTTGGACTCAGCTAGCTGTCAACTCGTCCTGGCTACCTTTGGCTAGGAAGAGTAGGGCAACTCAGCTCTGTTCTGTCCCACGTTGTGTAGTAGTTTTCTGTTACTGCCTTAGCGTCTTGCCACAAATTTAGTGGCTTAAAGCAACACGAATGTATCTGGTAACTCTGTAGGTCAGATGCCTGGGTTGTCTTAGCTGGGTTTTCTTGCACCAGGCTTTACAGCACTTAAATCGAGCTGTCTGCCGCCTGCGCCACTCTTGTGGGGCTCTGTGACGAACCTACTCCCAAGATCACTCAGGGTGTTCCCAAAATCTTATTTCCTTCTGATTGTTTCGAACATCTCAGAGATGGCGCAGTGTGTCTGTCTTCCTCATGTCTGGAATCCCTCGTCTCCTCTGTTGTCTCTCTCTTCTGCCTCTTTTCCTGCCCACCTTCTGACTCCAGTCTAAGAAAGTTCTCTACTACTACCTCGTCATAATACCGGTCCTACCCATATAATCCAGAATAATCTCCTTATTTGAAGGGCTGGAATCCTAATTACATCTGGGGGAAAAAATGTTTCCCATGTATTACAGCATATCCACAAATTCCAGAGCATGGCCATTTTCGAGTGGCTTTTCTACCTACACGGCAAGAATGCCATCTTACAGTGGCAGAGCCATGAGACAGGGTAAACTAAATCACAAACGTACTTTTCAATACCCAGTGCTCAAATCAAGCCACATGTCCAGTGGCAAAGTGGAGCAGGAGGGAGGAGGGTGGGAAGTACTTTCCAGTTATGTGGCAAAGGATGGGAACACAGGGAGGAGAAAGAACTGGTGTCACTGTTGTGATGTACTACAGGCTTCAGAAGACAACAGAGTGATGACAGTGTTTAGAATATAAACCACGTAGACTCTATAGATAATAAAACTGAAGCGAAATTGTGTTTTGAAACTTGTCTACAGTCACACAGCTAGAAATTAGTAAAGCCAGTATATAGTACCAAAGATTAAATCGGTAGTGGATAACAAGAAGGATCTGAGATTCTCACGATCCTTCTAAAATACTGAACTGCTTTATTTGACTATCAGAAAATAACAGTGTAATTTTGATTTTAGGTGACACAACTGAATAACAGCCATGAATATCAAGCATGGCTTCAACTCATCATCATTCATTCATTCAATGCAGACTCTATGCAGATCCCCCCAGCTCAGCGCTAAGAAGTTTTAAAGATGTGCCACTGTCCTCAAGATCACTACAACATGATAGGAAGCTCCATCTATGCCAGTGGGTACAGGACAGTTGTTCAATGAATGCAGCTGGCTGGACGAGACACACGATGACTAGTATTGGAACACACATGTAAAAGTGACTAGAGTTCAAGACCACAGAGATCAATGGTGTCTTCAGAGTGAAGGTAGAAGGTGAGTATAGACATAATTGAAAGAGGGAAGGAACACAGTCTCTCTAAGAGAGGCTTAGAAACTTCGTCCTGAACACAGTAGGTTTCGAGACATTGCACTTATGCCTTGTCCCACTTCATTCATCCCTTCACGTCTTCATTTGGAACATATTTATTGTCAGGATTCATCGAGGCTTTGAGGACATCATGGAAAATGACAGGCCCAGTCCTCGTGGGAAGCACATTCAAATGGGGAGAGAGGTAATATGTAAACAGACACACCAAACCATCACGAATCATGCCAAGTGTCATCAAGAAAATTATGAGGATTGGGAACCAGCAGTTAGCATAATGGCTATGTCGCTGGATTCCCACATAGTCAACTATGGTTTGCATCCCGGACCCGGTGGCTTAAAACTCACGCCGGGCGCGTGTGCGTGCGTGCCCAAGATCCCAAGAGGAGAATGGAGAAGAAGGGATTGCGGCGTGACCATCCCCTCTGGGGGGTGATTTCTCGCTTTCTGTCTCTATGTCTCTCTCTGTCTGTCTGGTGAGCGCACGCGCCCTGTAGCAAAAACCTCTCAAAAAAAAAAAAAAAGAGAAAATTATGAGGATTCAGTAATAGAAAATAATAGGGTCCACAAAATCTTATTTTATACAATGTGATTTTCTAAGCCTCTCTGTTTTATTTTTGCTGAGACCTCAAACATGAGTCGTCAGTTGTGGGAAGAGCTGAGGTAAAAAGCACTCCAGGTGAGAGAACAGAGGCAAGGTCTAGAGGTAGAGAGAGCGTGGAGCTGTGTAGACACTTCTGAGGATGAATGTAGACAGAGAACAAAATTGAAGAAGAGAGGGTTCCCTGATTATGGGGGAGGGAGGGAGAACGGGGGAGGACATAAATTTTAGATGGTCATATCCAACACCCTGTAAAGAAATTGGATCCCAGGGAACCAGCAGTTAGCGTAACGACTATGTCGCTGGATTCCCACGTAGTCGACCACAGTTCGTGTCCTGGACCCGGTGGCTTAGAACTCATGTTGGGCGCGTGTGCGTGCGTGCCCAAGATCCCGAGAGGAGAATGGAGGAGAAGGGATTGCAGCGTGACCATCCCCCCGGGGGGTGATTTCTCGCTTTCTGTCTCTATGTCTCTCTCTGTCTGGCGAGCGCACGCGCCCTACAGCAAAAACCTCTCCAAAAAAAAAAAAAAAAAAAAGAAATTGGGTCCCAGGGCACCAGGCAGTTTCACAATGTTTCAATGCTATATAAGACTGACCCCACATGGGGAGGTTCTGAGTTCACATCTGGAAATCTTTCTGGGTCCACTGGGCAGATACATGCCTAGGGTCTGTTGCTGGCTGAGGATGGGGGTGGATCTCAGCATTAGGAACCTGTTGAGATTGTCTTTGTGTGTCTCTGTCTCTTATGGAAGAAATAAATAAACTTAAAATTAAGACTCCCATAGGGAGATCTCTCTCCATATTTTTCTCACTCATGAAAAAAAAAATAAGCTTGAAAAAATAAAGGAAGGAACTGGGTTACTAAGAAAAGTATTGCCATTTCTTTCTTTCTTTCTTCCTTTGTAAAAACATTTTAGGACCTCTTGGTGCTACGTAGAAAATGAATTTGCATAGGGAAGGCTGGGCAACCAGGCAGGTGACAACGTGCAGAGAGAAAATCACCAAGTGGAGGCAGAAGAGGTAGAGAGGAAAGCAGTGGGGACGGGGAAGACGACACAGATCTGACTGAGGGTGATGACATGGAAGACTAGAGTGCAAAATTTCTCTAGAAAGGAGACAGAAGATGGACTGAAATATGCTGAAAAGAGACTCAGATGCAAGGAGAAAAAAAAGTCCACTGATTTTGGAAACACTGAGATGTTGGGTAGCTTTAAAAAGACAGTTTCTGCTAAGAACTTAAGTCAGATTAAAAACCATGTGTGGGTGAGTGAGGACTATAGTGTAGATGACATTTTAGAAGAGTTTTGCCATGAACGGGAAAGGAAAATAGGCAATGTTGTCGGAGAATGAGGGGCCAAAGCAAGCTTTATTTTAGGATGAATTATTCTAGAATGGTGACCTACAATTTACCTTACATCAGAACTGCCTTATGGGGTTATTTTTAAAACCAGTTGCTGCACTCCAGAATTTGTGATTCAGTAGTTCTATGATAGAAAATGAGAGTGTCATTTTTTACAAGCTCCCAGGACATGTGTCTGTTAACTCGGGGAGCACACTTTGCAACCCCCTGCTCCAGAGTACGTGTGTGTATGGCAAGAAATGGTCCTATCTAGAGGGAGACATTACTGGCACAAGTGAGAAAGAAATTGAAGAGCAAAGTTTTTGAAAATACGTGAGGGTCTGGTATGCATAGTAAAATGACCTTCGATGGTATCAGGAACACTTTTTCCACGCATGTAGGAAGAACAGAGAAAAGACTGGCGCTCTCCGCATTAGGTTGCTTAGCACCTTTCTGCAGGTACTTTTTGCTCCCAGATCTAGGACCAACCTGGACTGTTCAGATACAGTTAAAAAGCCTGGTCTGAGGACCAGGAGATGGCACAGTGGTTCCATCACTGGATTCCCATGTAGTCGAATACAGACTGAGTCGTAGGCCCAGTGGCTTAAACGGCATGCCAGGCGCGTGTGCATGTGTGCCCAAAATTCTGAGAGGAGAATGGAGGAGAAGAGGTTGCAATGGGGGGCGATTTCTCACTTTTTGTCTCTGTCTCTCTCTCTCTCTGTCTTTCCAGCGAGGGCACACACCCATTAGACATACTCTCTAAAAACAATAACAAAACAAAACAAAAAAGCCTGGTCTGGTTCATCACATAGGAGTTTCAGTGCAACTCCAACATCGGTCAGCCACTCTCTCTGGTAATACTTATTTGACCTCCCTTCCTCCCAGACCCATCCACTGAGAGCCCAGCTCTGGCACCAGTCCATCTGCATGATCCTTTAAATGGGAATGTTATATGTGTGCTCTGTGATATCTTAGGGATGTTGAGAAATGACTTCCAGGATTGCTGTTCCATAGGAAGAAAGGATGGAGGTCAGAATACCTACAACAAGAGCAGCTCTGGCATCCTCTAATTTATTCCTGGGGTTCTGAATGTCTCATTTGAAATAATGTGAAGAGGTTCAAAGCCACCCGTTTTTGAATGGATATCTCTATGTTGTCTTCTCTAACATGAGTTCTCGCCTTGATAATTTGTCAGCACCCCAACATAGAATCCAATCCCCCAAGAGCATCCAGCGACTGCAGCCTGCTCTTGGACTCAGCTTTTCACTTGAGACTGTGTGTGGATCCACGCGTAGTCAGTGCTCCTAAAGTCTCACGCTCATGGTCTGGCTGACTGAAAAAATGAGACCTGCATCTCTCTTGGGTGTTTTAATGCCGACTGCATGTCTGGATGAATACCCACATTCTGCCTATCATTACTCATAAATAGGTTATGCTTCTCCCTGGATTTCTCTCCCAGTGTCTTCTCAGCCATGGTGGATGAGGCTAGTTTCAGACATCCACTTCTCCACTGGGTCCCAAGCACGTCTGACTCCTCAGTGCCATGACATATTAGGACATGAGCCAGTAGGGAAATAATGGATGATTTCAGGCAGAGATTAAAGAGAAACCTCCTTGGCTTAAGGAAATTCACGTTATCGACTGCAGGTTAGATGAACGAGAATGAGAAAGTGGTACAGAGGAAGATATCCATGGATAAAACTGAAACAATAGACTCAGTGAGAGATTAAAAGACCTCAAAGCGATAAGTGAAAGGAAAAGAACAAACTAATCAAGAGATACATGGACACATAGAACTCTGTGGTAGACATTGCTTCCTGGCATACTAGGGGAGTTACTTAACTAACGTACATGTGGCCATGTGATTTGCTTCAACTAAATGTACACGAAAATGATTTTGTAACTTCCAGGTAAAAAGAGCTGATGTGAAGCTCCTCTCTTCCATCTTCAATCCAGAGGTTGTATTGCTAACAAAATTCACAGGAGCAAAACAGCCTGGAATACTGAGCCTTCATCAGAAGAATTGCCCTGGAGAGCCACATGGATACCTATGAAACACTATGTGTTCTATTAAACCACGTTTTTGGAAGGAAGAGGGAGTTAGGAAGATAAGGTTTATACAATAGAAACTAACCTAGCCTGTCAGTGCAAATGCCATTAAGAATTATTTTACAGGGAACCAGCAGTTTGCATAATGGCTATGTCACTGGACTCCCACGTAGTCGACCACGGTTCATGACCCGGACCCGGTGGCTTAAAACTCACGCTGGGCACATGTGCGTGCGTGCCCAAGATCTCGAGAGGAGAATGGAGGAGAAGGGATTGCGGCATGACCATCCCCCCTGGAGGGTGATTTCTTGCTTTCTGTCTCTATGTCTCTCTCTGCCTATCTGGTGAGCGCACACGCCCTATAGCAAAAAGCTCTCCAAAAAAAAAAAAAAGGAATTACTTTACAACTTGGCAAATATGACCAGGAAAAGAAATACGACAATCCCTCCATCACCAGCCAGTCTGTCACTCACTCTACCATTGCCTGCTTCTTCTCAGAAGGCTACGTGCATGCTTTTGTGCAATGCCCTAGATAAAATAAACCTTTCTAAACACCTGCCACGCTAGCCTGATGTATTATGCATTTCTCTGTTTTTCTTTATACATCTCTCATGTCTGATGTTTTACAGTCTTTAAACATTTACAGGATCGGATTTAGTAATGCCTAAGAAAAAGGGAAAACGAGAGAACCCATTTCTATGCCTCCCTTTCTTTTCCAGTTTCTTTAAACTGCAGTTCAAAGTTTGGCCTGGCAATTTTTATAATAGATATGTCTTTCCCTTGGGTAGTTCATGACCTGAGATCTTTTGCGTTTGAAAGAAACCAAAATTTTCAAATCTTTTTAAGGCCTAGACCTAATTGTCTTTCTAGTTAAATTCAGTTAACTTTATGCTTTTTTTTTTTTTTTATAAAATCCTTCTTTGGGAAGAATGCATTATTGTTGTTAGATAATAAAATAACCTATAGAACACATCAAAAATCCATATTTATTCTCTCGAAAGCATCTTGACTATGTACTTCCCTAAAACCTTTCTATTTCTTTCTAGGTAATGGTTAAATAAAGCTTTTCATTTCAAACCTTCATGATGCTAGCTAGTTCAAACACTAGAAAATCCTTGGCATTGTGCACTAGAATTATTTTCTAACAAATATCAAAACATTGCCAAGTAACAAAATGTTCAAAATAATGACAAAGTATATTTGCAAGGGTAAGGATAATACCAAGAACAATGTTAGACTGCAATCAGAAAAATTCAACCCAGAATTTTAATTAAAAACACAAATGGATTTTTATAAATTGCTAATGTTTTAAAAATATATGTACTTTAAATTATATCCTAAGTCTCATTGAAAGTTTAATAGATAAGATTGCTTAACTTAGAGCTAAAAAACTATTTTTTAAAGTTCTGAGAAAATTACATTACAAAGGTACATTTATAGATTCAGACGTGACATAACAATTACCTCTTTATAACTCTGATGCGCTTTTTAAAATATAACACTCATTCTTGGGGCAGCACAAAAATATTACAGGATTGTATTTGACCTCTTTTTGGCTCTGTTAGCTATATGAAGTCCAATAAGCATTTTGAAGCTCCCTATGGCTTTCAACCAGGCCTTCGTTTTCATGAGGATGATGATCTATAATGACTAGTCACTATTTTCATGTGGCCAAACCATATACATATGATTTCTTCATGGAGGGCACAAAAGCCCTTCTCAGAAGCATAATCCTCAGGGAATCAGCAGTTAGTGTAATGGCTATGTCGCTAGACTCCCACGTAGTTGACCGCGGTTCGAGTCCCGGACCCGATGGCTTAGAACTCAGGCCAGGCGCGTGTGTGTGCGTGCCCAAGATCCTGAGAGGAGAATGGAAGAGAAGGGATTGTGGCGTGACCATCCCCCCGGGGGGGTGATTTCTTGCTTTCTGTCTCTATGAGGCACGTGTCCCTTTAAGAAAACCTCCCCAAAAAAAAAAAAAAAAAAGGTCACCATGGTCAACCGTGTGAGAGTCCAGTAATGTAACCATTACACCATCTGCTGCTCCCCAATACATTCACTTTTTCAGCCTACTTTATGACACACACAGCATACACCAGGCATTGTGCTTGCACTGGGAACATAGAGGAAGAATTCATTCCTTGGCACCATCTGGCATCCTTCTCTAACGGTTCAAGGAAAGAAAACGAGGGTGGGGTTGTAAAGAAGGAGAAGAGCTTTTGAAAATCTTATTATCAATGTTTTTTTTTCGTCCTGTGAAATGCTAGGTCGCATTTTTTTAACTTATCATGTCAAGCAGAATTCAGTTTTCTCTATTCTTTTCGGTCTATTTTCTAAACTACACGACATGCTCCTCTAAGCAGGGGCTGCCTCTTCATTTTTTCCAGTGCCTCACACCGCACTTGATTCAGTAAGTGCTTTAGACTGATGATACATCTGGCTTCTCTTCAAGAAAGTGCTGGAAACCTGCCTTTGGCCTGAGTCAATACTGACCATCCTAATGTTTGGTATTCTATTCAAGCAACCCTCGGACAGTAACTTCATTGCTAGTATCACTATCTCGATAGGGTGTTTATGATTTCTTGTACCTAGATGATGGACAATGATGCCAATTAAACACAAAACAACAGTGACTAGTAACTGACCAATGAGTAGCATGAAATACTACATTATTATGAACATATGTTATTTAAGCTTCACAATCCTGTTATAATCTTTTATATGATTTATGATATAATGCATCTTTTACAAAGAAGAAAATTGAAGCTGAGAGAGCTTAAATGATTTGCATATTGTCACAGAAGTACTAAGTGGCATTATTACTATTTGAGCCCAATTTTGCCCAACTCTCAATACTATACTAATTGACTACACATCAAAATCAACAGTGAGGTGATCACATATATAATTTTTTTGTTCAGAATATTATATTTAGAAATGAGGAAAGAGAACCCATTTCTTCCATTGATATCAGGATTTTAAGAAAAAAACTTCCCTTCTTGGGCAAAGTAATTAATTTGCGTTATATTAGGAAGTAGGTCAGGAAAATGTTTCTAAAATCAATATTTTCCACCTCCTTTTAAAGACCGTGTTTCTGATTCATTCATTATTGCATTTAGCAAGCAAATTCTGAGAAAGTCTTTGCCAGATGTTGTCCCAGGATGAACGCGACCCAGATGTTGTTCTCAAGTTGCTCACACCATTGGGACCTAAGCCAGGACCCAGAAATCTAATATTAACTGGTTGGGTCTCCACAGAAAACATCAGCTGACACCTAGAATATATGAATGTGAACACGGGAAGAGGCCAGAGTTGGGAATCTTCAGAGTATAGACTACTTAGAGCTACCAACCAAGATAAGATCACTCAGAGAAGAATGGAAGTTCTGGAAAGCAAACTCTAGATCAGTTTTATTGTGCTCAATGTAGCAACTGAGGGCAAGGGATTCGACATTAGAGACACTGGCAGCAAAACACACTTCAACCAACTGCTGGTTGAGTATCCTTGGGCTAGTTATATAAACTTTATGAACCTCAGCATTATGCTAAATAAATGAAGAGTACAGTGCCCACTTTCTATGGAGGTTGTGAGCATTAAGGATGATAACTTATATTTTAAAACTCCCTGGCTTTTAAGAACTGGCCAGCAAGTGGAGTGATTAGAATCCCAGGCAAGCAGGATGGGACTAGAGCTCTGACCTCTTAATTCTGTGAGTTTCGGCAACATTGTCAATCTCTTTGTGCCTCTACTTCTTTATCTTCAAGATAAGAATAATAATGAAATACTTGCTTTCTTAGTTTGTGCAAAAATGACTGAGTTAATTCATGGAAAACATTTAGGACCGTGTCTGGGAAACAGTAAAAGCTATATAAGGGTTAGCTACTAATCAAATCTGTAAAAGGAGCTGTTGCTAGTGTTTGCTCAAGAACCATATTACTAGCAGCAGGAGCTTTTGTAATAAACATGCACACACGCACACGCGCATGGACACGCACACGCACACATCCCATATTGGGTTACAAACCCAAAACCCCACAGGGGAAAGCGAATGAAGCTAAACAAGCCAGCTCCTCCCTTGGAGCAGAAACAAATGGGTGCTGAAAAGAGTAGGAAATTTTAATCAGACGCAAAAGAAAGGACAAATCAAGCAAAATTCAATAAGGCACAGTTCTGCCAGAATGCACTGAATCTCGGAACACACTTCAGAGGGCACTGAACAATAGAAATTGAGTTTTGGGCATGGAGCCATAATTTGAGTGATTCAGCACACAGGCAGCCCTGGTGTCAGAGGTCCCCATCACCAGGGCAAAAGGTTTTACTTTAAAAAGTCATCTCTATCCATTATCCATAGATTATACGTGGTTCTATTCTAAACTAATAAATGGTGGGCATTTAGCACATCCTTTCCCCCTAATTTCCCTGAGTAATTACTCCAATGAGCTCATCTTTTCTACAAATACTCGCCATTCGCTGAGATAGCTGCTGTTTTCTCTTTGGCTTACCAACCTTCGGAGAGGTGGGGGGGGGGGGCTACTGTAGTCACTCAGATGGAAAAATGTGAAAAACACCCGAAGATGAGTGGATTAGGACATTTTGAGCATAAACTCCATTTGACACCACACATACATCAACTTTACAGAATAGCATCAAAGAAAGTAAGAGCCTAAAGAGGGCCCTTACCCACATTTCAAGCTCTAATAGAGCCAAGGATTAAGAAGATGGAAGACTTGCTTTGTCTCCATGAATACCTCCCTCCCGCGGCATCGTTTCAGGAACTCTGACCCCTTCTGCTCATGGCTACCTGGAAAAGTCCTACTAGGCCTTCGATACCCAGGTCAAATGTCACCTGCCACACGCTCACCAGAGTTCCAGGCCAGCAGCTTGAGAAACACACTGGGTGTGTTTGCAGGCATGCTCAAATTCTCTGAAGGACAAAGAGTTGGGGGATAAGGGATTGAGACATGACTTATAAAATATACTTCAATAAAATTATCATTAAAAATAAGTTATTAAGCTATCTCAGTGGGTCGTCAATAATATGCTGATCAGGCAGTGTTGAACACTATAGGAAACTGCAAGTTTGGTTGCCCCATTGACCTGCATATGCTAGGTGTGTGCTCCCACGATCCTGGCTGGCTAGAAGACTGAAGAGGGAGTGACATGTGAAACCTTATTGAGGGCAGTTGCCTCTCTCTCCCTCTCTCTTTCTTTCTCTCTCTCTCTTTCTCTCTCTCTCTCCCTCCCTCCCTCCCTCTCATTACTCTCATGAAAGAAACAAACTTTTTTTATTTAAAAAAAGAAAAAAAAGGTTTTACAGTGGGATCAGCAGTTGGCTTAACGGCTATGTCGCTGGACTACCATGTAGTCGATCATCGTTTGAGTCCCAAACCCAGTGGCTTAAACTCACACCTAATCCTGGTCATTTTCAGAATTTCTATTCATAGAGAATCTCAGGTTATGCCTAGTGACCCTGCTGTCATTCTAGTCTACGAGACTGTCATTGCCCATTGCAGTAAAAGAATTTCCACTGCATTTCATAATCTTTAAGAGGACCCATTCCTTTCAGAAGATGACAAGCAAAGGAGATCATTACAGAAGCAAATGAACCCAATTTGGAGACTGGAGAAAGGGAACAGGAGACGCTGGAGCAATAAAACAACCCCTGACTTGAATTGTAACTCGAGGACATGTTTGGACTTAGACTTACGGTGTGTCATTCACAAAATGGAAGACAGACATTGGTTAGTTTTGTGGAATAGCAGAGGGACTCTCAAAAACAGCCAGTGACCTATATCACACCCGTAACTTGCATTGATCCATAAAGCAAAGTAGCAAAATTTGGATTTCATCCATTCCTCTGAGTCTTCTCATTGTTCCTGATCAGCTATCCCAGAAGCTGCTTAGTATTTTTCCAGAAATAAATAACGAATAACGCCCATAGCAGAAATCAGGATCCGAATTGTTGAAGGGACCTTCTCCTCGGGTTTAAACTTTCCTATCTTCTTGAATTTCATGATTCATAATGATGTGGTGACTCCACTGCTTGTCTTGCTTTGCTTTATTATGTTACTGTTAATCTTTTTTTATTTTCAGGCCACAAATACAAATCAGTGTTTACTCCATTATAAATGACTTTTTTATTATTATTACTTGTACATTAAATCTTGACCCTTAAAGGTAGTGTTTCCAAGTGCTTAGAACAGTGATTCACTCATAATGTGGTACTGTGTAAGATAGATGCAGAAGTTATTCATTTGTTCTTCCAAATAATGACTGAACTGCACAATGCTGTTTTCCTACTCCATTTATAGAGTTTTCTAGCAGTCCCTTTTTTCTTTCTCCAATGAGGCACAACCAGAATATTGAGATTTCTTGTTCAGATACAAGTAGATATGGCACTTCCTAACAGCCCTTTCCCTCTCTCCCAACCACACATGGCTAACATAACATCTTATGACAGACTAACAATACGAATCACCTCTCCCTGATGTCTACACTTAAGAAAGTCAGGATCATTTGAAGGAAATACCATGACTAACTGGCTACATAGAGTTTAAACATCCTTGAGGTAATAATGCTTGTAGCCATGCTGCCTTGCCCAGTGAAGACCACTGTTTATCTGTTCCAACTGAAAACGTGACAAAATGCTTTGCTTTAAGGAATTGCTTCTTTGCTTTAGGGAATTGCTATAGATAAAGCCCCTTCACCTTCTGTACTTACACTATTTGTCTTTTGAGCTTTCTACACATTACACTGAGAACAAGAGGATAAGATCAAAACCATGACAAACTCTGCTAACTATTCAGTGTGATGTTTAACAGACTTGCTGCTCCTTTTACTCAATAAACACTAAACTAAAGCTGAGATAGAGAGCAGAGGAGAATAAGAGAAAGCTTGCCTTCTAAGCTCTCCTCTCTCTTCATGTTGTGGTGTGTGAGCATTTATTTCTCATCATTTCTCCCTTAGGCTGGACGTAAGGAGATTGGCTGCCATCATTGTTATTAATAATTTTATTAGATTAACCTACTCCATCACTGAAATAATTATCAGATACAACTATTCAGTTGACAGTTGTTTTGGTACCATACTGTTTTGGTTAGTATAACTTTACACAGTATTTTGAAGTTCAGTAAAGTGATGATTTTAGCTTTTTTTTTTTTTTTAAACTCAGAATAATTTTGGCTAGTTGGGATCTTTTGTGGTTCCATACACATTTTAGGATTTTTTTTTCTGTTTCTGTGAGGAATGTTATGGGTATTTTGATAGGGATCACATTAGATCTGTAGACTGCTTTCAGTAGTTTTGACATTTTAACAATATTAATTCTTCTAAGCCATAAACATAGGATGTCTTTTCATTTTTTGTCTGTATTCTCTCCAGCTTCTCTCATCAGTGTTGCATAGGTTTTATTATGGGCACCTTTTGCCTCTCTGGTTAAATTTATTCCTAGATTTTATTTTATATACTATACCTATTTTTTTAAAGAATTATTTTTTAATTTTATTTATTCATTTATCTATTTTTTAAAAAAATTTTGACCAGAGACACACAGAGTGGGGAGGGGATTGAGAAAGCAAGTCACCAGGTTCAGGATCTGAACCATGGTCAGCCATGTTGGAGTGTCCTTAACCACCATGTCACCTGCTGGTCCCTACACTATAGTTATTGAAAATGGAATTGCTTGCTTGATTTCTTTTTCAGCTAATCCAGTATTGGTATATAGAAATGCTCCAGATTTTTCAATGTTGAATTTTATAGCCTACAACTGTAGTGAATTTGTTTATCGGCTCTAACAATTTTTTGGTAGAGTCTTCAGATTTTTGTATATGCAAGATCATGTTATCTATAAGCAGAAACACCTTGGCTTCTTTCCAATTTTTTAATTGTCTTTCTGATTTTTTCAATTTCATCTTCTTTTATACATTCGATCATGTTATTTGGCTTACAAAGTGAATATTTCAACATGTGAACATTTCTCCCTAGTCCAGTTGATAAAACTATAAAATTATCTTCTTTCCTTTGATTCCTTTGTTTCTTTCTCTTACCTAAATGCTCTGACCAGAATTTCTAGTACTACGTTTAATAACAGAGGTAAAAGTGGGTATCCTTGTTTTATTTCAATTTTATAGAACAAGCTTTTAATTTTCCCCCATTCTGTATGATGTTAGCCATGGGTCTGTCATATATGGCCTCGTTACGTTGAGGAGGATTTCTTATATACTTTGTTGAAAGTTTTTAACCATGAAGAAATGCTGAAGTTCTTCAAATATAATACTTTTCCTGTACCTATGAGATAATCATATAGTTTTTTTCTTCATCCTGTTAATGTGATTTATCATATATATTGATTTGTATTTTTGCACCCCTGGGATAAATACCACTTGGTCATGGTGTATAATCTTTGGGACGTGCAGCAGGATTCAGTTGGCCAATATTTTGTTAAGAATTTCTGAATTTATGTTTATCAAGGATACTGGGCTACAGTTGTTACTGTCATGTCTTGGCCTAGTTTTGGTATGAAGATAACACCAACCTCAGAATAAATAGAGAAAGATTTTCTACTCTTTAATTTTTTAGAATAGCTTAAGAAAATAAAACGAGTATTAGATCTTTAAATGTTTGGTAGAATCTCATAAAGAAGCCATAAGGTCCTGAGGTATTCTTTGATGGGAGACTTTTTACTACTAATTCAATCTCATAATCATGATCAGTCTGTTTGGATTTCCTATTACTTCATGGTTCAATCTTGGTAGATGTTGTGTCCAAAATTGTATCCATTTCTTCAGTTCGTTTGCACATAATTATTCATAATAGTCTCTAATGATCCTTTGTAATTCAGTGATATCAGTTTTAAGGTATTTTTTTTTGTCTCTGAGCCCAGAAATATGTCCATTTATTTATAGTCAATTATTTTTGATAAAAGTGCCAATAATGCACACTGGGTAAAGAACAGTATGTTTAGTAAATGGTGCTTGGAAAACTAAACATCTATATGTGTAAGAATAAAACTAGACCCTATCTCCCATCATGTACAAAAATCACTCAAAATAAATCAGACTTATTATGAAACCTGAAAAACATAAAGATAATAGAAGAAAACATAGGAAAACCACTGAGGACATTGGTCAGGGCAATGATTCTTTGAATAAGACCTCAAACGTGTAAGCAACAAAAGCAAAATAGAATTATATCAAACTAAAAAGCTATACACAGTAAGGGAAACAATCAACAGAGTAAAGAGGCAACCTTCAGAATTAGAGAAAAAACATGCAAACTATTGGAAATGGGATTAATATTCAGATTATATAAGCAACTCAAACAGCAAAAAATAATAAAATAATTTTTAAAAAATTTTTATGAGAGAATTATCTAAATAGAGCTTTCTCAGAAGAAGACTTACAATTTCTGGGGCCAGCAGATGGTGTGACAGCTAAGGTGCTAGACTCTCAAATGCCTGGCTGTGGTTCGAGTCCCAGATCCGGTAGCTTGAAAACCACACCAGGAGTGTGTGTGTGCATGCCCAAAATCCTGAGAGGAGAATGGAGAAGGGACTGAGGTACAGCTATCTCTTCTGGGGGATGATTTCTTGGTTTCCCTCTCTGGGTACCACACACCCTATGGCAAAAAATATATATTTAAAAAAATGCAATTGCCAATGAGTATATAAAAAAATGCTCAGCAACACTGATCATCAGGGAAATACAAATCTAAACCACAATGAGACATCATGTCACCCCAGTGAGAGTGGTTATCATAAAAAGACAAAAAGTAAATGCTGGTGAGGATGCAGAGACAGGTGGGGAACTTATACTAACTAGTACAGTGAACATAAACAACTACAGCAGTTCCTCAAAAAACTAAAAACAGAACTACCATATAATTTAGTAATCCTATTACTTGGTATATACCCAAAAGAAAGGAAATCAATATGTCAAAGAAATATCAGTACCGCCATGCTTCTTGAAGCACTATTAACAATAATCAGGGTATGGAACCAAACAGTTTATCAACAGGTGAATGGATGTAAAATATGGTATACACACAATGAAATATTACTCAGCCATAAAGAATGGGGCCAGCCCCATGACATAATGGTTAAGGTAGCCAGATCCCACATGGCAGCCTCAGTTTGAATCCCAGCCATTGTGGCTTGGGAAACACACTAGGCACACATGTGTGCATGCTCAAATTTCAACAGGCTAAAGAAATGGAGGAGAAAGAATTGCAGAATGATCACAGTCCAAAGGAGGTGCTTTCTCCCTCTCTCTGTCTCTCTCTGTCTCTCTCTTGCAATGAAGAAATAAAAAAAAATAAAATAAATAAGGATGAAGTCTTGTTACCTGCGACAAGATAATGAGCCTCGAGGATATTTTGTTAAGTGAAATAAGCTAAGCACAGAAAAACAAACACTGCTTGTTGTCACTCACATGTGGAAACTAAAAACCTTGCTCTCATAGGAGTAAAGTAGAATAGTGGTTCCCAGAGACTGGGAAGAGTGGTGTGGGGGATGACATAGCTTGAGGTTGGCCAACAGGTAAAAAATTACAGTCAGATTGGAGGATAAGTTTCAGTGTTCCACAGCATAAAAAGGTGGCTATAGTTAAAAATAATTTACTGAATATCTCAAAATAGCTAGAAGAGAGGATTTTGAATCTTTGTAACACAAAGGAATGATAAATGTTTGAGGGATCATCACACATTGTGTACATGTATCACAATATCACACTGTACCCATAAATACGTTCATTTTTATGTGCCTTTGAAAATATTTATAAGAAATATTTATCTCTTGGCAAATATCTTTAGGAAAAAGCTTAATGACTCAAGATATTATTACTGAGCTTAGAAAAATAACCCCAAATAAAAGTTTTGTACAATAAGCTATTTGAATCCAGTTAGACTAAACATAGCCAGCTACATTAGGGCATTAATAATGAAACGCTTCATAGACAACATGAAGCTTTGAAGTCCCTACAGCCAATTGCCAGAATTCACTTACACGTTCCATCTTTGCCACACCAAAAAAAAAGAGACATTTAGATTCTTCTGAATTTCTCATTTCTTATAAAAAACATGTGTCATTTCTTACAAAGAACACTGTAACATTTAATACGTAAGTGCCATCACAGTCTAGTCATTTTTACCATGGATTCCACACATTGAATCAGAAGCTTCTTTATAGGTATTTAATTTTTTATTATTTTCACTTAGCGCACCCATGGACTCAATCTATCATAAAGAATCAAGTAAGTTGAGAGTGAAAGTCCACTGATAATCTTTCTTTTTTGCTGAAATACACTGAAGTTTCTAGGTTACATTCCTCTGACAAGCTTTTTGTACGCTTGCAAGAAGAGATTGCCAAATTATAGTTTAATTTGAAGCAGATGATATACTTTGAAGCAGCACATTAAGATCATTGTGTTGACTCACAAACTGGCTTAAAATACAATTTAAATTGTTTATTATAACCATAAAATACTGTGATATTAATAAACCAGTTTATCTGTCCTCTGTCAAGCTTAGTATAAAGAATGTAATCATCATTTCTAAAGACTTCTAAAATTAAACGGAAATTGTAAATAGAGAAGCGAAGCAAAAGACTGCCAAAGAATAACTTTGGGATACAGTTTGTTCCCATGGATAGTTTTGGAAAGAAGTGAGCTCAGTTTTCCTAAGTCCATATAAGTAAATCACGGCGATTTTTTGACTATGCTTTTATGTGCTGAGGAGTGAAAGGAGGGAAAAACAAAATAGAAAACCTGGAGTCTGGAGACAGAAGGGGAAAGGTAATTTAGGAAACAGCAACAGGGTAGCTACTTTGGCAAATGAGACTCATACAAGCTTAGCAAACACACTCCTCCCTCCTGGGTTGAGGAGGGTCAGTTTTTGTTTCTGAGGTCTTTTCCAGTCCTCTCCCCCCTCTCCTTCCCTCTCCTCCTCACCTCCCCTTCACTTCTCTATTTTTACATTTTGGTTCTTTTTTTTTTTTAACTTTGCCAGAGGATGTGTGCACTTGCTGAAAAGAAAAGGAATGGATAGACGAATGGTGGGAGGGCAAGGAAGAGAGCACCCCCCCATGACGTTGGTCATGCTACAATTTCTTCTTGAATTTCTGAGCACGTGCACCCAGCGTGTTTTCCAAGCCACCAGGCTGGGAATTCAGCCACAGTCAGCCATGTGAGATCCAGCTGGCTTAACTATCAGGCCGTGGTCACCCCTCTTTATTTTTTTGTTTCCCTAATTCATGATAAAGAATGATGGTGCATGCCTGAGAGAAAGAGAGAGAAGTAGCACCCTTGGCAAGATCTCCTCATGCTATGAACCCCTTCTCCCAGCTCTCCAGCTCTTCAGAATCTTGTGCACACCCAGCATAATTTAGGTCAACAGGGCTGGGGATCTGAACTGGGGGTTGACCACATGGCTTCCAGCACTACAATCCAGTGAGCTACCAACCATGCCAACTGAGCATTTCCTTACATTAAAAAACAGATCCAAACAGATCTTGGCCTTAGAGTTGGACCCATTTTATAAGGAAAATGAAAATACATTCCTTAACAGTGAACATGCCATGTTACCTCCAGGCAGCTAAGTAACTCATGAGTATCAGATAAATAATCACTACATAAGGATGAAGTTCCCTTTATATTCTACATAGTCATCAGAGTTCTGAGTATTATAATACATCGGATTAAGGGACATCGTAACTTAACAACATAAAAACGTCATGCTTTGGTAGAAAAGTTTGTTTCTTTGGTAATAAAAGAAATAGATAAAACAATTGGGTTGTTGGGAAAAAATTGATAAGTTATGTAGAAACATGGATGATTATTTGAAAGGACTAAATATTTGTGCTCCTCACCTCAAAATCCCTACGTTGAAATCTGAACTCCCAATGTGATAGTATTAAGATGAGGGACCCTTGGGAGATGAGTTGGTCAGAAGGGCACAACCCTCATGAATTTAGTTAGTGCCTCTTATAAGAAGAGTTTGGGGAGATAGCTGTTCCAGTCTCTTTTTGCCATGTGAGGATACCAGGAGAAGTTAGCTATATTCAACATGGAAGAAGATCTTCATCAGAACCTGTACCTGACAGATTTTTAGCCTCCAGAAATGTGAAAAATAAATTCCTATTATTGAAGGTCACCAAGTCTATGGTACTTTGCTATAGCAGCCCAGATAGACTAATAAAATTATCTTCTCATTTAATAAATGCATATGCTGGAGCAAGTAGGTGGCATAGTGTTAAGGCATTGTACTCCCACATGGCCAACTGCAGGTGGAATCCTAGACCTGGTGGCTTCAAAATGACATTGGGTGCATGTGCATGCATGCCCAGAATCCCAGAAGTAGAATGTAGAAGAAGGGATTGTGGCATAGCCATGCCCCTTGGGGGTGATTTCTCACTTTTTCTCTCATTGTCTCTCTGGCGAGCACATGCACCCTATGGCAAAAACCTAAAAAAACAGTAAGTGTTAATACTCCTCTAGTATGACATGATCTTTGTTTAAATTCTTAGCTCATTAATAAATAGATTTATGGAAAAGGGTGTGAGTTAAAAAGCGTAGACCCCTCTTCAGCTCCAAGAATTAAATATTTCCCAATAAATCCTGAGAATTAATATTATTTTCAGGGGAGGCAGTCTATACAAAGAGTATCATTCTATGGGGGAGAAGATGATATAGATATGGCTTATTACAGATATATACTCAAATAATAATATGTGGATAATTTTAACAGAGAAAGAGAGTGGGCAGAGCATAGAAAATGAAGGATTAATCATCGATAGAGTGAATGAATTGATCACTGACGCTTACAAGGGTAACATTAACTTTTTTTTTTTTAACTTTGCCAGAGGATGTGTGCACTTGCTGAAAAGAAAAGGAATGGATAGACGAATGGTGGGAGGGCAAGGAAGAGAGCACCCCCCCATGACGTTGGTCATGCTACAATTTCTTCTTGAATTTCTGAGCACGTGCACCCAGCGTGTTTTCCAAGCCACCAGGCTGGGAATTCAGCCACAGTCAGCCATGTGAGATCCAGCTGGCTTAACTATCAGGCCGTGGTCACCCCTCTTTATTTTTTTGTTTCCCTAATTCATGATAAAGAATGATGGTGCATGCCTGAGAGAAAGAGAGAGAAGTAGCACCCTTGGCAAGATCTCCTCATGCTATGAACCCCTTCTCCCAGCTCTCCAGCTCTTCAGAATCTTGTGCACACCCAGCATAATTTAGGTCAACAGGGCTGGGGATCTGAACTGGGGGTTGACCACATGGCTTCCAGCACTACAATCCAGTGAGCTACCAACCATGCCAACTGAGCATTTCCTTACATTAAAAAACAGATCCAAACAGATCTTGGCCTTAGAGTTGGACCCATTTTATAAGGAAAATGAAAATACATTCCTTAACAGTGAACATGCCATGTTACCTCCAGGCAGCTAAGTAACTCATGAGTATCAGATAAATAATCACTACATAAGGATGAAGTTCCCTTTATATTCTACATAGTCATCAGAGTTCTGAGTATTATAATACATCGGATTAAGGGACATCGTAACTTAACAACATAAAAACGTCATGCTTTGGTAGAAAAGTTTGTTTCTTTGGTAATAAAAGAAATAGATAAAACAATTGGGTTGTTGGGAAAAAATTGATAAGTTATGTAGAAACATGGATGATTATTTGAAAGGACTAAATATTTGTGCTCCTCACCTCAAAATCCCTACGTTGAAATCTGAACTCCCAATGTGATAGTATTAAGATGAGGGACCCTTGGGAGATGAGTTGGTCAGAAGGGCACAACCCTCATGAATTTAGTTAGTGCCTCTTATAAGAAGAGTTTGGGGAGATAGCTGTTCCAGTCTCTTTTTGCCATGTGAGGATACCAGGAGAAGTTAGCTATATTCAACATGGAAGAAGATCTTCATCAGAACCTGTACCTGACAGATTTTTAGCCTCCAGAAATGTGAAAAATAAATTCCTATTATTGAAGGTCACCAAGTCTATGGTACTTTGCTATAGCAGCCCAGATAGACTAATAAAATTATCTTCTCATTTAATAAATGCATATGCTGGAGCAAGTAGGTGGCATAGTGTTAAGGCATTGTACTCCCACATGGCCAACTGCAGGTGGAATCCTAGACCTGGTGGCTTCAAAATGACATTGGGTGCATGTGCATGCATGCCCAGAATCCCAGAAGTAGAATGTAGAAGAAGGGATTGTGGCATAGCCATGCCCCTTGGGGGTGATTTCTCACTTTTTCTCTCATTGTCTCTCTGGCGAGCACATGCACCCTATGGCAAAAACCTAAAAAAACAGTAAGTGTTAATACTCCTCTAGTATGACATGATCTTTGTTTAAATTCTTAGCTCATTAATAAATAGATTTATGGAAAAGGGTGTGAGTTAAAAAGCGTAGACCCCTCTTCAGCTCCAAGAATTAAATATTTCCCAATAAATCCTGAGAATTAATATTATTTTCAGGGGAGGCAGTCTATACAAAGAGTATCATTCTATGGGGGAGAAGATGATATAGATATGGCTTATTACAGATATATACTCAAATAATAATATGTGGATAATTTTAACAGAGAAAGAGAGTGGGCAGAGCATAGAAAATGAAGGATTAATCATCGATAGAGTGAATGAATTGATCACTGACGCTTACAAGGGTAACATTAACTACACTTTCAAGTTCAAGCCTTTCAAGAGAATAATTGCTTATTAATAGTTATACTTTACTGTTTATTATTTTTAATTAATAATTATTTCAGAATTCAGGAAAAGTGCAGAGCTTAATAAAACATACACATACCTATCTACCAGGCACACATATTGACAAATGTCGATATAGATTAATCATATTTTAAAATGATCTTTTACTGGGGTCAGCAGGTGGCATGGTGGTTAAGGCACTGGATTCCCACATGGTCGACCATGGTTACAGTCCCAGACCTGGCAGCTTGAAAGTCACACTGGGCGCATGTGCGTGTATGCTCAAAATCCTGAGAGGAGCATGGTGAAGAAGGGATTGAGGTGTGCCCATCCTCCCAGGGAGTGATTCCTTACTTTCCCTCTCTGTCTCTCTCGTCCTCTGTCTCTGGCAAGCACGCTTACCCTATGGCAAAAATATATATATATATAAATAACTTTAAAAATATTTAATTGAAGCATGGCATACAAAAAAGGAAAGCACTGAATCAAAAGCACATAGTTAACTGGATACTATAAAATGAGGGTACACACCCACAACCAAGCTGAAGAAATTGCACACCACCAGTGCCAGAAACACTCCTATGTCCTTCCTCATTACTGCTACTCTTCCTTTCACAAGCCAAACACTTTCCTGAGTTCTGATACCATAGAAGGCTTTTGACTCATTTTAAATTTTTGTAAAAATTAATCATGTTTGGTGGGGGTGAGGGTTAAATTATTTTACCCAAAAATTGTGTAAGGAAAATTCCTTCAAATTTCTCATTTTTGCCTGTAGCAGTAGCTGGTTCGTTTTGTGTGTGTGTGTGTGTGTGTGTGTGTGTGTATGTCTTTCCTTGCACAGTCAAGGGGAAAGAGGTGGTCATCAGTCCTGGTTGTGTGTGGGGCTCCATTTTTGTAAATATAACATAATTTCTTCATCATTGAACTGTTGAAGTACATTTAATTTCTCCAGATTGGGCTGTGGGCTGTTCTGAATAATGCTACAATGAATATTTTTATACATATCTTTTGGCAAACATATACACACATTTCTGTGGGATGCAACCTGATAGGCCTATGACGTTTTAGAGAGACTGCCAAATAGTTTTTCCTTAATAGTAATTTTCAGAGACTGTTTGGAAGCCAGACAGGAAATGGGGGAAGGTTAGAAAATCATGGTGGAAAATAAATAATTATTTTAAATTAATCTGACAAAATATAATAACACCAATGTTTACACTGACAAGTAATGTGTGAGACTATATAAAAGCATTATAATTGGGCCCAGCACTATAGCCTAGTGGTTAAAGGAGTCAGATCCCACATGGCTGTCCACACTGTTCAAATCGTGGCACTGGCAGCTTGGAAATCATGCCAGGCGCAGGTGCAAGCATACTGCACATCCTGACAGGGTAAATAAGCGGAGACTGGATTGAAAAAATTACAATTCCAAACATATTCTTTAGTTTAAAATATGGTTCATATAAATAGCATATCACTGATTTTTTGCTGTTTTTTTCCTCTTAGTTTTCTGTTTGTTACATTTCGTATGTACACTTTTTTTAGATAGAGATTTTATTTATTTTATTTGTTTGTTTATTTATTTATTTATTTTTGCTATAGGGAGCAGGTGCTCATGTCTGCTGGAGAGATAGACAGACAGAAAGCGAGAAATCACCCCTGGGAGCAGGGGGATGACCACGCCACAGTCCCTTTTACTCTATTCTCATCTCAGGATTTTGGACACACATGCCCAAGCACCCAGCATGAGCTAAACCACCAGGTCCAGAACTGGAAACACAGTCAACTATGTGGGAGTCCAGGCACCTAAACATTATGCCATCTGCTGGTCCCATATATATCATATAGACTCTAAAAATCCAATTTGGGAGCCAGACATGGTGCAGTGTTTATGCACTGAGAACCAAATCCCACATGGCTGGCTGAAGTTTAAATCTTGGCCCTGGCAGTTTGAAAAATACACCAGGCACATGTGTGTGCATGTCCCAAATCCTGATGGGATGTAGAAATGGAAGAAAAGTATTGCAGCAGGACCGCACCCCCATTAGGGTCCATCCTTTCTCTATGTCTCTGAAGAACATACAAGCACTCTGGCAAGAAGAAAAAAAAAAAAAACCTTAAAAAAGTAAAAGAAGAAAATTCAACTTGGAAGTCTCTGTGCTTTAACCAAGGAGTCTAATCAATTCATATAAATATTTAGGCCGCCTATTCCATTTCCTTTCGCTCTTTCCTGGTACACCTTCCCCTCTTCTGTTTGTTATAATCTCTCCAAAATTTTATTTCGGCATAAAACCCTTCACAATATCTACTCTTTCCTACTATTACAAGCAGAATATTATCATCTCCATACGGTTATTTAAGTTGTTCTAAAATGTTGATGTTGCCCATAGCACTGAAATGTACAACCCTTTGTATATTTCCAAGTCATATGTGTTAGATTTACTTAAATTATAATCATGATTATAATCAGGATAAGAACGAAAGCAACTAAGTATTCAATTATTTTTGATATGACTGAGTTGCTTTTCAAGGTGGTTAAATCGATTCATATTACCATCCACTGTGTCTAGGAGGGTTGATATTTTCCTATTTCTTCTCCAATACTTAATACTGTGAATTCCTTTCAGTTTTGTTGGTTTGAAATGATGCACTAATTATCTGATTTTGCCTCTGATTTGCATATATTTATTAGTGTCCTTCAGCTTGCATTTATTGATTTTATTTTTGGAATTCCTTTCAGGTAAGTTGCCTATTCATATCTTGTGCCCATTTTATATTAGGTAGCTTTCCTTTTACACATTCATATATAATTTTTATTATATATTTTTGATTCTCACCTGATATACTTTTTCACATGGTTCTGATTTGTGTTGCATAGAAATTTTCAAGGTTTTAGTTTCATTTATTCGTTTTCATTTTTTTTAATTTAATTCATTTTTTTCTTATCAGTATACTTTGAATCTTTGAAAGAATCCTGTTTTGCTTTTTTTCCCTCTTTTCAAAAATATTGAGAATTCTAGCATTCAGTTTAAATATGTATTGAGATTCTCAACCAAAAACACCTTTAAACTTCATCAAGATTATTTATCAAGATTATTTATCAAGATTATTTATCCAGCAGTTAGTGTAATGGCTATGTCGCTGGACTCCCACGTAGTCAACTGCGGTTCGCGTCCTGGACCCGGTGGCTTAAAACTCACGCCAGGCGCATGTGCGTGCGTGCCCAAGACCCCTAGAGGAGAATGGAGAAGGGATCGCCGCGTGGCCATCCCCCCTGGGGGGTGATTTCTCGCTTTCTCTCTGTCTCTCTCTGTCTGTCTGGTGAGCGCACGCTCCCTATAGCGAAAACCTCTCAAAAAAAAAAAAAAAAAAAAAGATTTATCAATATCTTGAATGTATATGTAATTTTGAAAAATATTTATTTGCTTTATTACAGGGGTTTTAAAATGAATAGAATAGAAAAGGGATAGCACTTAATCTTAATGGAGATTAAGGCTCCACAAAAATTTACACTGTATATGAATAAAAATTAATAAATGGAAGAACATTAACTGAGAGTGGCTTTTACCGCACTGAACAACTATGACATACAATGGCCCTGACCCAATTATGGGACTACCTACTATAGAATAAGAGGAGAGGAACCACTGTGGTAGACCCTTGTCACATGTCAACAATCATGATAGTAACAGTGAAAGCTAGCGCCATTGACAGATGACTGATGTGACTATGCTATCCGAGAAGCTCATTTGGATAAATGATTTGCAATTTAACCAAATTTAAAATTAGTAAAAAAAATGATCAATCATTTCTGTATGGTTCTATGAGAAAAAAAAACAGAATAATTTGATCTTAGGACTGCATATAAATTCCCATCTATGATATCCCATGATCAGAACTAATATCTCTATATTGTAGCAGAAGTAAACATATCTAAAGAGGTGTGTGCATGTGCGTGTGTGTGTGAGTGAGGAGAGCCTTATTCATTTCAGTTGTCTGAATAGTCAATTTAGATGATGGTATGATTGATTAAGAGGGATTAGCAATTTGCCAAACAAATAGATTAATAAAGTTCTCTGCTTTCCCAGAAGATGGATGTAGCTATTTTGTACTAAAGTGACATTCCTAAACAGTCTCTACCTATTTACCTTCCTCTAACCAAGACAAGATTTATATAAAACTCGCATAACATAATTAAAAACACGAACACGTGGGGGTGACGAAATGTTTTTTAACTGGACAGAGACAGTAGTTCCAAAACATTGTGACTACACTAAATGTCACTAAATTGTGCATTTTAAAATTGTGAAGTCTATCTTACATGAATTTTGCCTCCATTAAATAAATCGGTAAGTACTGTGCACTAACTGATCTTGCCTCTGGAACGCCCAAAGTTTACAGCTGTGAAGAGCGTTTTTTGTAAAAAGAATAAAAGAAAAGGTTTTAATATAGAAGGAATTTTGTATGGTTCCAGTTTTCATCTTCAGGAAAAGTGGCTAATGTAAAGAGAAAGAAGGGACAAAAGCTACAAGTCTGAAGCATATTGTGGAAGGTTTTGAGTGATAGTGGAAGAGTCTAAGAATTCCAAAAATGGATCAAATTAAGGTTTTGAGGATAAATGTTCTACAAGTAATTGTACTGGTGTGTTGCCATCAGTCATAATTTGGGTTGTTCTCTTTAAGTGTTGTATATAATAGAAGTAACCACACTTGTCTACTCAGTATTGTCATGAACTGCCCTTCTCGTTTAGAATCCATCAAGCTACAAAAGTTGGTCTGCGTGAACACCTAGCATGGCTTTACCACGGGCCTCCAGAGAGACCTCTGGTAGAGGATCCTTACCTGCCGCCCAGGCCCATCATCGCCCCATTTCAGCAGGGAATGGTCTTCTACCCTAGTGCCCCTAACAGCAGTTAGGGCTTCCTCTTCAGCGGGGGGGAATGAGGTCAGAGTCAGGAGTCCCAAAAGGGTATAGACCCAAAGTGAAATCACAGAATGGCTGAGTTTTAATATGGAGACACAGCAGCTCGGGAGAGACCTTTTGCAGCAATGGCTCAGTGACTGGCCTTGGCAGCATGACCTAGACCTAAAACAAAGGCTTTTCTCCAGACCCTGCCACATTCTGGGAAGAGGACAGACCATGGTTTTATGGCCCCAAGCCTCCAGACAAAGAATCCCCTGATCTCTGGACCCACTTCAGAATGAGGAGAATAACTGGACCTATCCAGCATGTGTCCCTCCCCACCACGAGGGCAATGCACGTTTGAGCTCCATCTAGAACAAGCCTGAACAAGGCCCCTCTGATTCAGATGAAAACCCCCACCCCAGTTCCTCCTCAGCAGCCCATTTTCTGGAACCCTTCCCTCCTTGGGAACTGTGTTTTTCCTTCTCTCTCCTTCAATAAACTCCCTGGCTTGCTATACAATCAATCAATCAATCAACCAATCAATGCCAATAGTTAAATAAACTGTTCTTTTTCTAATTACAGCAGTTCTATCCCACAAATAAAATATGTCACTAGTATTTTGTAGTCAACTGTACTCAATGTATAACATTTGTGAAGATTATGTTTATTTGTTGCTGCGTATGCCCATTAGAATATCATATGTGTGGTTTTAGAGTGAAAAAAGAAAAGATTTAGGAAGGCTAAGTTAGCACCTTTATCCAAAAAGAATAATGGCTCATTGCTTATTAATTCAGCAAGCATTATCCACTGTTTTTGAGTTTGTTAACCAACCATTACGTGTCCAAACTTTTCTGACTGCCATTTGCATGTTCCAATAAAACTGTTCTTCCCTTTGCCTTTTAGGGCTTGCTTTTTTTATTTTAATAATTTTTTTTTGGGGGGGAGAGGTTTTTGCTATATGGCACGTGCGCTTGCCAGAAAGACAGAAAGAGACAGAGAGACAGAAAACGAGAAATCTCCCACCGGGGGGATGGCCATGTCGCAATCCCATCTCCTCCATTCTCCTCTCGGGATCGTGGACATGCATGAACATGCGCCCTGCGTGAGTTTAAGCCACCAGGTCCGGGACTCAAACCACGGTCAATTACATGGGAGTCCAGCAACATAGCCATTACGCCAACTGCTGGTCCTGCATTTCAGGGTTTTCATGCCACTTTTGGCCCTGAGATTTCTAATGTGGTGGCCACTTTAGACTATGGACAAGTCAAGCCTTACACCCTATCCTCTTTCTCCTACCTATCTCCTGCTTTCTTTTACTCATTGTCCTTATCCTACTCAAGTTTTGTTTTGTTTTTGCTTTTTTTAGCTTTTGGGATAAGGTGCATGCACTCACTGAAGAGACACAGCAAAAGAGAGAAAAATCAACTCCCAGGGAGATGGGTACACTGTAACCCCTTCTCCTCTATTTTCCTCTTTGGACTTTAGTAGGAAACAACCACCCAAGCCCAAGATTGGTCTATGTCAACCATGGAAGTATCACTCCCTTTCCTAAGTGACTGGTTTAGGCACTGGCATATGATAAAAAGATAGCCCATAAAAACAGAAGTTGGCTGAGTGGTTTCTGGAAGGGAGTTCTTCACCCTCTCAATGGACACAAGAGAGGCATGTCCCCTTTTCCACCTCTGAATTGCCTGCTCATGCCACTTGGAGTTAGGGCAGCAATTTCAAGAATTGAAAGGATCTCAGCTTTAGAAGCTATGATGAAGGGTGGATATTCCAGAAGCAGACATTCGGTCAGAAGTTTGGGCACAAAGTATATATAGTGACCAATATCAATACAGGAAGTGAGAAGAAGCAGGATTTTATCAAGAAACGAGTTCAAATGTGATGTAGGGCCAACAAAGCATGAGCGACCCCCACAGGCTGCTCTGTGCCAGTGCTATCGAAGTCGTCCTTCACTGGGCTGAAATGGATGTTCCATTGTACCCCCAAGTTATTCAGTCATCTGAGGGAAAGGCATGACCTGAGGCGGCTCTCTGCATACTCTCCCTGAACAAGCTAACAGATGGAGTCGACCAGTTGACCTCAGTGCTCAAAGGTGGGCATCGTGATTTTCTCGGAGAGGGACTTGGGTAGCACATCAGGCCAGCACACAGAGTGTAAGTCAGTTCACGGAGGATTTCATGTGGAATGGTGGGAAATGTCTGGGTCCTTGTTAATGTCATTGATCTACTAAACTAAGCAATCCTGGGAATTCCCTACCCCTAGGCTACTCGTTATGTGAGATCCCAAAGGTTTAGGTTTTGCTAACATTCCCATGGCTTGCAGCAGGCAGCAACGTACTTGATACATTAAATTTGCATCAAGATTCTTGATTTTTACAGAAGTTTGGAACAAATTTCTTTAGCCTGACCTCAAAATATTTCTTCAGGCATAATTCTATTGCTTCCTTTTCTATTGTACTTGCTGTGACTAAGAGCTGCTGCCTGTTTTCTATAATTTCCTTCTTAGGAAAAGAGGTGCAGACCCTATACCCTGTCTTATGTATGTGCTGGGAAAGTGGAATGGAGCAAATTCTTACTTTAATGAACTCAGGGGCATAAAGAAAATCCTGCTTTCACTTGCATAAGAAATAGAAGATTCTACTTTCTAAATGAGATAAGGTATGTGTCCCCTCTACCTACATTAAATTTAATTTTCCTAATCAGCTAATCTAATTTTTTAAAATAATGATTTTATTTAACTTTATTTATTCATTTACTTTAATTTGACCAGAGAGGGACAGAGAGAGAGAGAGTGAGGGTGGATATTCCAGAAGCAGACATTCGGTCAGAAGTTTGGGCACAAAGTATATATAGTGACCAATATCAATACAGGAAGTGAGAAGAAGCAGGATTTTATCAAGAAACGAGTTCAAATGTGATGTAGGGCCAACAAAGCATGAGCGACCCCCACAGGCTGCTCTGTGCCAGTGCTATCGAAGTCGTCCTTCACTGGGCTGAAATGGATGTTCCATTGTACCCCCAAGTTATTCAGTCATCTGAGGGAAAGGCATGACCTGAGGCGGCTCTCTGCATACTCTCCCCGAACAAGCTAACAGATGGAGTCGACCAGTTGACCTCAGTGCTCAAAGGTGGGCATCGTGATTTTCTCGGAGGGACTTGGGTAGCATATCAGGCCAGCACACAGAGTGTAAATCAGTTCACGGAGGATTTCATGTGGAATGGTGGGAAATGTCTGGGTCCTTGTTAATGTCATTGATCTACTAAACTAAGCAATCCTGGGAATTCCCTACCCCTAGGCTACTCGTTATGTGAGATCCCAAAGGTTTAGGTTTTGCTAACATTCCCATGGCTTGCAGCAGGCAGCAACGTACTTGATACATTAAATTTGCATCAAGATTCTTGACTTTCACAGAAGTTTGGAACAAATTTCTTTAGCCTGACCTCAAAATATTTCTTCAGGCATAATTCTATTGCTTCCTTTTCTATTGTACTTGCTGTGACTAAGAGCTGCTGCCTGTTTTCTATAATTTCCTTCTTAGGAAAAGAGGTGCAGACCCTATACCCTGTCTTATGTATGTGCTGGGAAAGTGGAATGGAGCAAATTCTTACTTTAATGAACTCAGGGGCATAAAGAAAATCCTGCTTTCACTTGCATAAGAAATAGAAGATTCTACTTTCTAAATGAGATAAGGTATGTGTCCCCTCTACCTACATTAAATTTAATTTTCCTAATCAGCTAATCTAATTTTTTAAAATAATGATTTTATTTAACTTTATTTATTCATTTACTTTAATTTGACCAGAGAGGGACAGAGAGAGAGAGAGAGAGAGAGAGAGTGAGCAAGAAAGCAAGCCACTAGGTCCAGGACTCAAACCGCAGCCAGCCATGTGGGATTCCAGTGCTCTAACCACCACACCACCTGCTGGCTCCAGCTAATATAATTCTTCTAAAGTATATATTTGAGAATGAGCTCTCCCATCAAACCAGCTTGGTGAACTTCAGAATATCTCATATCTCACTAAGCTTCAATTTTCCTCATTCATAAAATGAGATTTTTAGACCAGATCATCTCTAGGGCCACTTCCAACTTTAAAATCCTACAGTTTTATGAGCCATGTGTTCATTTCTGCTTATGACTTTCTGTTTCCTGAAGTACATTTTCAATAACAGCCACCAAAATATAGCCATCCTGATACTTTCTGTTTAAACCTCTTCTTTCACCGGATGTCACCCCGAGGGCCTCTGAACACCTCAGTGGAAAAACAGACGCCAGGGAAACTGTCAGACAGCTCCCTTCTGAGCTGTCTTCTGCCAAAATGCCTAATCATATCTGCTGTGTGCAAGCAGCCATCCAGCCCCAGGCACAAGACAGAGGGTAGCAATAAAGCATTCCCCGGTGATGTCTGTGTTCCCGCGGGCTGCGAGCAGGAGGAACATCTTATTGCAGGATCCTTTGGGAGCCAACTGAAGGAGAGCCCTGTGTACTTTTTTAAAAAGCCAGTTCTTTATAGCCAATTAGCCTTGATCTAGGAAACAAAAGTGTATTTGTGTTGGTTTCCTTTTTTCCTTTTAAACAATTACTTCCAAGAGAAGAACTGACCTGTCCCCCACACACTCTGACTATCAAAAGTTATGGATCGACTCCTTCTTGATTCCATTGATAGGCGACTCACAAGAGAAAATAACTGAACGGCCCATAAGCATATGAAAAGGTACTCAACTTCATGAGTACTCAGGGAGATGCCAATTAAATGCATAATGGCATGCCACCATAATCCCACAACAAAAGGCTACAATGTGAAAGATGGAGGACAGAGCTGTTAGGAAGGACTTGGAGCACTGGAGCTCACACATGCTGGAGAAAGCAGAGGTTGGGAGAATCGCTTAGGAAAACAGGCTGGCAGACTCTAATAGAGTGAAGCATTTGCTTCCCCTTTATGACCCAGCAATTCCAATCCTAGGAACACGAGGATGAATCCACAGAAAGACTTGTAAAGGAATGTTCATACCAGGCAAGAGTTGGGAGCAACCCAAATATCTATTAGAGGGAAAAGGAAAAAAGTATGGATAGATAGCGAATCTCAGAAACATGATGGAGAGCCAAAGAAGCTAGATCATGTTTGCATGACTTATTTATCTGCTAGTCAAAGGCAAGCAAAATGAACATATGATCATAAAAACAATAGCAGTAGCTAGCTCTGCTGGTGGGGTGGAGGACATTAGCTGGAAAGAGGCACGAGGGATAGTTCCAGGTACTGAAATGACTCTAGCTTTTGATCTGAGCGGTGATGACAGGTACACCCATGTGTAAATATTCAGGGAGAGGTAGACTTAAGATCTGGGCAATTACATCTATATTGATTACACCTCAATAAAGAGCTTTGGTCCCTGCCATAAGGAGAAGAGAGTTTGTTTTCTATGTAGACCCTCTCCTGGAAACGCTGCTTTTCTTCACAAAATGGTATTTCCAGGCAAGCAGGACCCTCTTAGCACCCTCTGACAATTAAGGGACAGCAGCTTAGCCTGGCTGGAATTTGATGGAGAACTACAAGACAATACTATCAATATGGACAATTTTCATATATCAGAAGATTTAGGTACCACACTCTGGATGTCATAATTTTTCATGCTCAAAACCAGATACTATTAAATATATTAAGTGAGAAAACTGAGGATACAGCAGTTAAGTAACTTTTCCAGCTTAATAAAACCAAGTGGTAGATCTGGGACTCAAATAGAGTTTAGTTTGGATACAAATCCCCAATCTTTTTAATACATCCTACCCCTTTTAATGAGAAAAGTGCTGGAGGCCACAGAACCCACGGGGGGAATATATCTTTGCTTGTTCCCTTTTGCTATTTTGAGGATGGTTTAGCTGGCCCTTGAGAAGGCCAGAGTGGGTCACAGAATAAACACCTCAGGTGTGAGAGAATGCTCCCTTGCATGAAGGGAAAAGAAATTAATGAATTGCCCAGGCTCCCGCTGGCAAAGCATGGCCTCTGCACCTGTTCAAAGGGAAAATGAGCAGCAAAGCCATACAACACACACACACACACACACACACACACACACACACACAAAGCAT
>NW_006159891.1:1869268-1873919 GCF_000334495.1 Tupaia belangeri chinensis
ACACACACACACACACACACACACACACGCACACGCAAAGCATGGCCTCTGCACCTGTTCAAAGGGAAAATGAGCAGCAAAGCCATACAACACACACACACACACACACACACACACACACACGGAAAACCTGAATCTTTATGGAGATATTCCTAGATGGCTGCCTCGGATACCCATTTTTAAAATATGACAACATTCTCAATATAATCCTTATTTCTCTTGATTTGAATGCCTGCCAAGAATTCAGATCAAGGAACTTTTATGCCCGAAATTGTTTCAAATCAAATAGTTCCTCGGGGATGGAGAGCTGTGATTAAACCTGGCAACTGTTATGAACCGTATGAAAAGGATACTGAAATTAATGCCATTACGTTTCTAATCTCTGCTACTCTACGCTGTGTGCCTTTGAAGCAACTTTTTTAAAATTATTATTAAAAAATATGTTGGGGCTTGGTGTAATTATAAAACAGAAAAATAATGAAAGCAAAACACACCAAGCACCCACTGCAATGTGAACATACCACTGCGGCTTAAATGTATGTGTTAGAACTGTATCATAAAAAGCCTTAGGTTTTTCATCTTTTGGTTATTAGCTGATGCTTAGCAAAACTCAGCGGAACCTAAACCTAACAATAACAATGCCTCATCGCTTAAGCAAGCAAAATAACAACAAAACACATGAAATTTTATCAAAGTCCTCATGCAAACAAAATGCAATCTTTATACTTAACTCACTACAATTCCCACGATTCAAAATAGTGAATCTGAGCTTTTTTTTTTTTTTTTTTTTTTTTTCAAACAGAGCTATAAAAAAAATATAATAGACTGGGTAAACAACATACATGTATTTCCTACATCCTTGGAAGCTGAGAAGCCCAAGATCCAGACTCCGACAGATCTGATGTCTGGTAAGGGCCTACAATACTTCTTCAAAGATAGTTGTCTCTCCCTAGAATGTTGGTTGGCATAAAGGGTGAGGGTCTCATTCAAACAGACCCCTTTTATAAAGGCACTAATCTCATTCGAGAGGGTTCTGTCCTCATGACCTAATCACGCCCCGAAGTACAGACCCTCACCCCCACACACAAACACATCTAATACCATCACCTTGGGAGTTGGGATTTCAACATAAGAATTTGGATGAGTAAAGACATGTACATTCACACCGCAGCAGAGCCAAACATGTGTAAAGGAAAATGATCCGAATTAATAAATCATCCCACCACACAAGCGCTTGCAAATCAAATAATGAAATATAAATTCTTGGAATGAAATACAAATTTCTTGGAAGTACTGTATAACTAATACCTATAGAGTTTCTTTAAAAGAAAAAAAAAGGATATGAGATGTTTCAAAACATAGCTCGAGTTAGCTCTGCCATTCACCTGACTGGTGACCTTCAGCACCTCTCTTAATGTGTTCAAGGTCAGTTGTCTTACCTAGCTAACGATCATGATAGTGGGGACAGAGGAAATGAAATACATGCAAAGATAATTACAAAGGAATGCTAGAGCTATACGCTGCTAAAAATAAAAACGTGTTGTTTTACCGAAAACTGAAGATGTCCTTTGGAATACAAAATACTGCAGACTGCTCTCTAATGGGTGGGTTGAGGCAGGCTTGTCCTGAGGCTGATAATAACAAAGCATTTTCTTTGTCTGAGTGTAGGCTTCATTTCCTAGGGTCACTTTCTATTGGAACTCCCAGACACTGATCACTTTAGGAACACTTGAGCAAAACAGGTGACCGCCTGGCCTTAAAAACAGGCCAAGAGATTAGAATAAATCACAAATCTGTCTGTAACGCCGTGATCTCCTACTTCAAATTTTTTGCCTTTTGTTTTGTTTCGTTTTGTTTTCTTAAGAGATTTTTGCTATAGAACGTATGCACTTGCCAGAGAGACAGAAAGTGAGAAATCACCCCCTGGGGGGATGGCCTTGCTGCAATCCCTTCTCCTCCATTCTCCTCTCAGGATTTGGGGGCACACGCACACACTTGCTCAGTGTGAGTTTTAAACCGCTGGGTCTGGGACTCAAACCACAGTCAACTACATGGCAGTCCAGCAAAGTAACCATTACACCATGTGCTGGTCCCTCTACTTGGGATTTTCATCACATTCCTTTGTACTGGGTTTTAAATGGGGACAATTTATAGCTGACTGCAATCCGCCTGGGCAAGTTGCAACCTTCCAAAATCCTACCAAAAGTCAATTCTTTCCCCCGAAATTTTAGTGTCCCTACAGTGTACAATATGCTGAAGTAAAAACCTCAGGTGGGACCAGCTGGATCCCAGGTGGTGACAGTGTTTTCAATCCCCAGCCCAGTCTGCCCAAGACATGCCAGGGAGGCAGAGGAGTGCCCACGGCCTGATCGGCTGGAGGACTTGAGAAAGGGGAACTAGCGTGACCCAGACTCTATGAGTCTCTCTTTCTCTCTCTCTCTCTTTCACCTAACAGACAAATAATTAGGAAGATCTCTCTCTCTCTCTCTCTCTCTCTCACCTAACAGACAAATAATTAGGAAGGAAGTAAAGGACGTGTTGATTGGCAACACTATTTTACTGTTATCTTGTCTTCTCTTTCTCCTTTTCACCTCATTTTGGGTAAGCCTATTGTTCGACAGCTTTCCCGTCTGTGGGCCATTGTGGAGTGGGCCATTGTGGAGTTTCGCCCTCTTTTAGACAATCTCTTTGGTCCTCCCAGCACGAGATCAACACATTCAAGTACATCAGAACATCTGCATTTGAACACAAGCACTCCACCTTCTGAGGCAGGAGGTAGACCCAGTGAGTACGTAGTTGGGATAGGGACCCAGAAAGGAGAGCTGCTGTCTGCCATGCTGGGCGGCCATCTTGTTATTTTTTTGTCCTTTTCCCTTTTCCCATTGAGTCACTATGCTCCTTTGACCTGTGGACATGTAGATCTTGCTGTGAGATTTAATTAGACAAAAACCAGAGACCAACTGTCATGGTCCAGAGCACGCAGATAATGCAGAAATTTTTGTTGTTGTTGTTGTTGTTTTCTTCACAGAAACCTGAAGAAGACAAGTCTTCCTGACTCTGGGGAGTAAATTTTAAGACAGGAGCCTCTGAGCCTTCAAAGCTAACTGAGGTAACAGCTTTTTCCAAATTAACAGCCTCTGAACTCCCGAGCTACCAAATCAATATAGCAAATCCTAGAGGGCACGTGACCCCCACAGCGAGGGAGACACCTGTACAAAGCCCTCCTGAGAACAAGCCTGCACAGAGCCCCTCCTAAACAAGAGGACTCCCCTTCCTACCCCCCCACCCCACCTCAGCTCCCTGTTGGCAATCCCTCTGGGACCCACTCTCTGCTTGGGAGCTCTGTTCTCCTAATCAACTCCCCTCGCTAGCCCTTCTCTGTCTGTGCCTCTAGGTCCTCGTGAGTGTGTGATCATCGGGTTCACCGCTGCTCCTGCGCTTAGTACTGGACCCAGGTACCCCATCTTCCCCGTCCCTTGCACAGAAACAGGCAGCCACCCCGATGGAGACAAGAAGACTTGAAAAGGGAGTCGGCTGTGTTGAGCTGACCCGGTTCCCGAGACTTACAGCAACAAGGCGTCTGTTAGCGGGAACACGGGGAATTACAGTCTTCATTCTCAGGCCATTTGGCACTTCTGATCACCTCACCGATCAATAGCTACGAGGACAGGGTGACACCAGTCCCTGAGCTAGAAGCCACACATGCGACCCTTTCTTCCCACAGGCCGGACTTGGGGAGCATGGGCTGAAGGGGCCTGGGTGACTGAGGCTGAGAAAATGAGGGCCCTGGGACCAGCAGTTAGTGTAATGGCCATGTTGCTGGACTCCCACATAGTCGACCGCGGTTCGTGTCCCGGACCCGGTGGCTTAAAACTCACGCCGGGCGTGTGTGTGTGTGCGTGCCCAAGATCCCGAGAGGAGAATGGAGGAGAAGGGATTGCGGCATGGCTATCCCCCCTGGGGGGGGGATTTCTCACTTTCTGTCTCTCTGTCTCTGTCTGTCTAGTGAGTGCACGTGCCCTATAGCAAAAACCTCTCAAAAAAAAATAAGAAGAAATAAGAAAATGAGGGCCCTTTCCAAGTGTCAGTGTCTCACTAGTGTGGCCAGGAATAACACAAAGTTGACCAAATTTAGGCAAGTTTTCTTTCATGTTAAAAGTAATTGCCAGGGCCAGAGGTGGCATGGTGGTTAAGGCACTGGACTCCAACATTGAGAATTAAGGTTCAAGTCCCGAACTGGTGGCTTTCTTTCTCGCTTTCCCTCCCTCTCACTGTCTCTCTCTGGTGAGTGTATGTTCCCTGAAGTAAATGTAAAAATATATTAATAATGGGACCAGCGGTTAACGTAATGGCTATGTCACTGAACTCCTATGTAGTCAACAGTGGTTCGAGTCCCAGACCCAGTGGCTTAAGCTCATGCAGGACATGTGTGCGTGCATGCCCAAGATCCCGAGAGGAGAATGGAGAAGAAGGGATTGTGGCGTGGCCATCCCCCCTGAGGGGTGATTTCGTGATTTCTTGCTTTCTGACTCTCTGTCTCTCTCTCTGTCTCTCTGGCGAGTGTACATGCCCTATAGCAAAAAAAATCTCTCCAAAAAAAAAAAAAAAAAAAAAAAATTGAAAAAACGGCCCCGGGAAAAACCCAAAAAAA
>NW_006159891.1:1874183-1876895 GCF_000334495.1 Tupaia belangeri chinensis
AAAAAAAAAATATAAAAAAAAAAAAAAAAAAAAAAAAAAACCTGCCAAGGCTCCTCTTAAGCATGGCCCACCCTGCCTGCAGGTGAGAAGATCTTATCCATTCTCTTCCTGGCCAGGAAGGCATACCATGTAAATTGGCTTCTGCGGGTAAAGTGCTTCAGAGTGCAGACCACCAAGGAGGAGAACTAAGCAGTCTCCATTTAGCTGCTTCCACCTGAGAAACTCGGCAGTCCTGGTAGTAGCTGGACCTTCTTGCTGGGAGATTATGGACTGGGCGGTGGGGAACAGTTTGCTGCTGGGTCAAGACAACTAAGTGGACCCCTCCCGTGGATCAGGAATGCTCCAATGTGATGGACAGTGGAAGGGAAATCCTGTACTCCACACAGGTATTCTGTTAGTTTCTTGTTATTTCCATATCAAATCACCACAACTGTCATGACTTTAAACAATACCAATAGATTATCTCACAGTTCTGAAAGTAAGAAGTCCAACAGACAAAACTCGAGGTATCAACCGAACTGCATTCCTTCTGGAAGATCTTGGAGGAAATTGTTCCTTTCCTTCATAGTTTCTAGAAGCTGCCCTTCCTTCTTAGGTCACTGTCATGCATATCACTCTTCTCCCTCTGCTCTACCCTCACATGCCTTCTGTCTTTGTCCCTGATTCTCCTGCCTCCATTTTATAAGGACCCTTGTCATTAAAGCAAGGCCACTGGGATAATTCAGCATAATCTGCCTATCTCAAGACAGTTAATCCCATCTACAAAGTCCCTTTCATCGTGTAAGGGAGACGTCTACGCTCACCAACCAAGCAGAGTCATTTTACACAGCTACTCCTATTCATTAAAGCTACGCCTTTCCATTGAACAGAAAAGCACTCAGACTAGGGAAAAATGAAAACTGTGGTGTAGACAAAACTCTCTCAACTTTTTCCATACATACCAGTACCAGAGAAAATCATGAATTTTAATGATCTTGCATTAATTAAGAGAAAAACCACACTCCTAATAATTCTATATGGAGGTACAGAAAAGCTATCTTGTTATGTTTTGTAGCTTTAATTCATATTTTCTTGATCACTCATTAGAGTGGATGTTATCTTATGTCTAACGGCCATTTAGGTTTCCTTTCCTGGTGATTTGCATAAGCGTTACCCACTTTTCCTTGAGTTGCTCATCTTTCACTGATTTAATTACGTGTGTCCATTATGTGTACTTAATATTGAACTCATTCAACATTGGCTATGCTGCAGATATTACTTTTCAGGCTATAACTTAACCTTTGGCTGTCCTTACGATAGTTTATAATACTATTTTAAATATTATATTGGCCAAATTTATCATTTTTTTCTCTATACCGTGTACAATCTTTAATGATTCCTTTTTATCTTCAGGTCACAAAAATATTATCTTAAGTTGTCTCAAAATCTGGGATTCATTTTGTTGTTTGTTTTAAAAATTATAACTATGGCGCTGGCAGGTGGTGTGATGAACACTGAACTAGGAATGAACTATTGCTACAAATAACTTAGGGCACTGAACTCCACATGGCCGACCACAGTTCAAGTCCCAGACCCGGTGGCTTGAAACTCACTCCTGGAGCATGTGCATGCATGCCCAATATCTCAAGAGGAGAAGGGACTGCATCACAGTCATCCCCCTTGGTGGGGGCCAGGGGATGATTTCTCAATTTCTGTCTCTCTCTCTCTCTGTCTCTGGCAGTGCACATGCCCTATAGCAAAAATCTCTAAAAATAAATAAAAATTAAAAATAAATGATAACTATAACCCTTTAATATACATAAGTAATGACCTAATTTCATTTTCAGTACAACCAGCCAAATTTTAGGTATCATTTCCTAAATTATTGCCTCTATTGTGCACAATATTTTGTGTGTGTCTGGATATGTTCTAAGTTTCTAACAATGTTCTAGAGATCTACCCTACACTATCCAGTCACTATGCCTTTACTCACAACTAGCTTCACAATGTGAGGAGTTATCTCTTTCTAGTTTTGTCCTTAAGGATTATTTTAGCTGTTACTGAAATCTCCATCACACATGACTTTTAGAATTCCTTCGTCCATTTTCATGAAAAGACATTTAAAATTTCCACTAACGTTACAGTAAGTTTATAGATGAATTTGAAGTGAATTAACTTGATGGCTTTTAGTCACTCCATCCAAAAACATGACTCATCTCTCAGTTTCGTTCTTCTTTCAATAAGTCTTGAAACGTTCATTATGAAGCCCTTACTAATTTAATTTTAGATTGATTCTTTGGTTCCCTGTTACTTGTTTGCTATTATTAATGAGTTGTTTTATTCCTTGCAATTCCTAGGCTATGTAAACATTATTGTATTTTTGTATATTGATCCTTTAACCAGTGACTTCCTGAATTAACATTATCTTAGAAGTTTCACTAGCAAATTTCTTCAGTTGTAAGGTAGACCTTTTCATCTTTAATCAGTAATAATCATATCTCTTGGGTCCAGCAGGTAAAGTGTTGTACTCCCATATATCAAACCATAGAGCGAGTCCCAGACCTGGTGACTTTGTGTGTGTGTGTGTGTGTGTGTGTGCACGCGCGCGCCCAAATCCCAAGAGAGAATGAAGGAGAAAGAACTGTGGCATGGTCATCCTTCAGGGGGGTGATTTCTTACTTTCACTGTCTGCCTCTGTCTCTCTCCAGCCAATACATACACCCAATGACAAAA
>NW_006159891.1:1880721-1895359 GCF_000334495.1 Tupaia belangeri chinensis
TTGTATTTTTGTATATTGATCCTTTAACCAGTGACTTCCTGAATTAACATTATCTTAGAAGTTTCACTAGCAAATTTCTTCAGTTGTAAGGTAGACCTTTTCATCTTTAATCAGTAATAATCATATCTCTTGGGTCCAGCAGGTAAAGTGTTGTACTCCCATATGGCAAACCATAGTTCGAGTCCCAGACCTGGTGACTTTGTGTGTGTGTGTGTGTGTGTGTGTGCACGCGCGCGCCCAAATCCCAAGAGAGAATGAAGGAGAAAGAACTGTGGCATGGTCATCCTTCAGGGGGGTGATTTCTTACTTTCACTGTCTGCCTCTGTCTCTCTCCAGCCAATACATACACCCAATGACAAAAATCTAAAAAATTAAAACTCTAAAAAATTATAACAGTAATTATAATAATAATACAATAAGATGACATGACAGGCATTATAAACAAGTTCTTCACAAGAAAAAGACTACTTATTTTCAAAAATCTCCATATAAACACATAAAAAGATGCTCAGAACCAGCAGTTAGTGTAATGGCTATGTCGCTGGACTCCCACGTAGTCGACCGTGGTTCGAGTCTCAGACCCGGTGGCTTAAACTCATGCCGGGCGTTTGTGCGTGCATGCCCAAGATCCCGAGAGGAGAATGAAGGAGAAGGGATTGCGGCATGGCCATCCCCCCTGAGGGGGGTGATTTGTCGCTTTCTATCTCTCTGTCTCGCTCTGTCCGCACGCACCCTGTAGGAAAAATCTCTCCAAATAAATAAATAAATAAATAAATAAATAAATAAATGATGCTCAATTTTATTATTTACTAGGACACTACTGACCAACAATAAATGCTAAATGCTTTTGAGAGCTTTTTGTAAGATCTACTACTTGAGCATGCAAATACTCTATGGTCTGGCAGTTCAAGTCCTATGCATATGGCCAGCAGAAATATCCATATTGATGGATATCAAAAGCCATGTACAAGAATATTCAGACTAAAATGATTTAAAATAGCCTTATAAATAATAAATTGTGATACCCTCACATATTAAAATACAATATACCAGTAAAAAGGAGTGAACTATTGCTACACAAAACTTAGATTAATCTCATAAACATAAACTAGGTAAAAGAAATGAGAAACTAAAACAAAACATTTTATAACCTCATCTATATAATATTCAAAATAGGCAAAATATCTATGGTATTAGAATTCAGAATAGCAATTATCTTTGGGTAGGGGGAGAGTATAGTCATTGGGTATAAACAGGGTTCCAAGATGCTGACACTATTCTGCTTCTTGCATTTTTAAATTATTTAGAGGTTTTTATTCCATTAGTGAGAAAGACAGAGAGACAGAAACAGATACATCACCCTGCACAGGGTCTGAACCTCCCGATCGCCTCCCAGTATCAGCCAGCCCAGATTATGGGCACGCCAAAATTCAACCACTGCTTACGGGAGTAACTATCATTTGGTCACTCTCCTGAGCATCGAGTACTGACTGAGCACTTAGCTGGTCAAGCACTGTGCACAGTTCTGGTGGTAAAATGAGGAGTACGTTCTTTCTTCGCCTTTCAGGACCTCCTAGGGGAGTTAAGAGGAAAGATAGGTGTCCAATCAAGTATGGCAGAAGGAAGAAATAAAAGATTTTAATAAGCCCAGTTCCATGGGCATTAATTATGTCCAAAGACACTGTAAAGACACTTCAAGGAGAAGTAAGATTTTGAAAAGATGCAAAAACAGAGAGAGGAGACAAATTGTAAACACACAAGTAAGAGGTTGCACGATATGTTCGGAAGGAGTCAGAAGGTAAGTGGCTTCAAACAGTACATTACTGTAAACATAATTTATTTTGTAGATAAAGCAGAATCCATAAAGTCTTTTTTAGTGAGGAAATTACATCAGTGTTTCAATACATGGGGACATTAAGTGGAAAATGAACTGGAGCGAAAAAAGGCTGGAGACAATAAGGGTAGTTGGGAAGCTGCTGAAATATTTCAAGGGACGAGGCTGAGAGTATGCATTTAGTAGTATTTAGAGGTGATCTCACTATAAATGTTTAGGTTTCACTATTAAATGTGTAACCGTAGCCTCACCCAGGCTAAAATGTGCTGTTCAAGCACTAAGCACTTTTGTCAGACAAATAAAGGAAGAAATAGCCCTTCCTAGAAACCTAGAACGGACAGAAGTGAGACAAGGCACAGGAGTACAATTTAAGTACTCCAATACAAAATCTTGTAAAACAATCACACAGAAATGAGCAAATAAAATAGAGGTGAATGTAAAGAACTGATAAGGCTTTTTCGAGAGGCTAAGGTATTAAATTAACAATAATAACCAAAAAAAGGTATCAAACTTTCAGGAGGTAAAAGCCTGCTGATGCAGTCGGGTTTCGTTGTTTTCATAAGAAAAATAAAGATATAAAGTATAATTCAAAACAGGTTAAAGAGTAAGAAAACAAAGGTTCTGTATAGAACATAGGAGCATCTATTTTGTATGTATAAAATGTGCAGACAAACAGCAAAATCAAATGATCAATTTTCTTGTGAAAAAAAAGTTAAATTGCTAATAAAGAAAGGCATCTTCTAAATGAAAAAGTAGTAAGTAAATGGAGGCACTCTGGGCAAATGAGAATTCTTACCAGAGCTATGACAAATCCTAAGAACAAAAGCCCGGCCGTGATGACACAGTTTGTAGGGCATCAACTGACAATACCTAAGCTGCCAGGGAAGGCCCTGGGTTCAGTTCCTGGCTGTGGCTGCAAGCTGGAAGACTGGGAGGACAGTTACGGTATGGTGATGCTCTACTGGGGGTCCCTGTCTCTCAAATAAACAGATATTTACAAATCCTAAGAATACACACATGCACACACCCACAACCATGTGTAAATTCAACAATTATTAATTCAACACCTATTATTAGTCAGACACTGTCCTGGAGATACAGGAGTGAAAAAAATAGATGCAAGTGTTCTCCATCGTGAGCCATGTACCCTCGTCTACTTTATAGTAAATCCATTCCTCACAGCTTTTCGTCTGCGTGTGTTGTGGTTTGGTTTTGCCATAGGACGCGTGTGCCTGCCAGAGAGAAACAGAGTGAGATGAAGTGAGAAATCACCCCCCGGGGGGAGGCCGGGCCACAAGCAGTTCTCCTTTCTCACTTCGGGATTTTGGACATTCATGCACATGTACCAGGTGTGATTTTCAAGCCGCCAGGCCCAGGACTCTGACCGTGGTTGGTCATGAGGGAGTCTAGCACGTTCACCATCATGCCACCTGCTGGCCCCTATTCTGTACAGTTCTAAAATAGAAATCTCGCATGTGCCAGTGGTGTCCCAGCAAGACTCTTTCACTATGCCCTTGTATAACCCAACTTGGCCAAGTTCTTCTGAATCGCTCCCATCTCGTTTGCTCCCACCCACTTCCATACTCCCAATAGTCCCGCTCCTCGGCATCCGTATGCTCTTCGTACCAATGCAGCGGATTCCTATTTTAGAGCCGTACCCCTTGGGTTTCCCTCTCTCAGAGCAGACTTCCTCCAGACAGTCACATGATGCTCCTCTTCACCAAGATCAAATAAAGGTTTTCTCCTTGGTAACAGTCTCTAGACCATGCTATCTCAGAGTACGTATCCCTTCAAGATTATTTTATTATCTCCTCTAAGTTCCATCTCACTATCACATTCAGCAGTGGGGATGTCCAGTGTTTTTGTTTGTTTCTTGGGTTATTTTAATTAATCTTATTTAACTATATTTATTTATTTTAAATTGAACAGAGATAGAGTGAGAGAGAGACAGACAGAGGGAAAGTAAGATAGCAAGCTGCCAAGTCCGGGACTCAAATCCTGGTAGGCCATGTGGGAGTCCAGCGCCCTTAATCACCACACCACCTGCCAGCCCGCAATGCCCAGCGTTTTTAAGTGCTTAACAAATATGAGGTGTTATAAAAAAACTGCTTGTGAAGAGTGTGTGTGTGTGTGTGTGTGTGTGTGTGAGCGGTTTACTGGGAACAGGTAACTCCAATATTGTAACTTTACCAATTGCCCAGCAGTGACAGTTTATAAGTTCCTTCTATCAATTCATACACTTGGGCCATGACCATATTTGGTAGATTCTCAAATAAACAACTGGTGTTTGGTGACACAGTGGCAGTAGGGATTTTGGAGATGATGATGATGACGACTAAGTAGATTTCATTGCACAGCAGCCTCAGAAAACAAGGCCAACAACCTCAACCTACCAACCTTCGACGAGAAGATCAGAAGTGGGTACGTAAGTGACTTTCTGCTTCTGGGCTGCCACTGTGACTTGCAATGTGCTTTTCACTTTCCCTAAGCATAAAGCGCTGCAACTTCTCTCAGCAGTTTCACTATGATGAAATGTGTATAGCAATAGATGTGTATTCATTTATGCATTCATCAAAGATTCTAGTAAAACCCCAAGTTTTATTTGCACTCATAAACTTTTTACAAAGTCGCAAAGCTCGAGACTGGCTCTAAAATGTTCAGACATGCTGTTTTGCCTCCAATTTGGCAGCAATCAGAGTTCATATCATGTCTACACAGCCTTTTCTTCTCAGTAACATTTAAACTACAAATGCTGAGAATCGTGTGTACGAGCTAATAGACACAGAAATGGAGAATTATCTGTTGATGATAACGTGTATAAAAATATCTTTAACTGGACTAATATACAGTGTATTCATGCTGGAAAAATTCACTTTGCAAGCTGCATTGATATACAGTGATTGAATACATTAAAAAATTTTTTAAACAAATAAAAACAAAAAACAACCTAAACCTAACAGAGAATGCCTCAGCACCTTTGATCATCTGTAATTGCAGAATGCTGAACTCAGATACATCGACTTTTCAATCAACCACTTTTTGTCTCAGTCCACTCAGAAACACCACCTCAGCCAATTAAACGTATTTGACAATTGACCTGTAGCATGATAACTTGTTCATACAGGAAGAAGAAAAAAAAATAAAATCAAAACAAAACAAAACAGGTTTAAACTGCCTCCCAGTCTTTATGTAAGTGTTAGAAAGAGTTTCATGGGAACAGCGTATGGATAATGGTTACATTGCTGGACTTACACTTGGTCATCTGCAGTTTGAGTCCTGGACCAGGGTGGCTTCATGCCAGGCATGTGAGTGTGTGCCTAAAATACCAAGAGGGGAATGGAAGAGAAGGGACTGTGGCATGGTCATCCCCATTGGGGTGTGATTTCTAGCCGTCTGTCTCTCCAGTGAGTGCATGTGCCTAATAGCAAAAATCTCTCTTAAAAAAAAAAGTGTCTTGGATGCTCTGAGAATGATTTTAATTTGTATTATATATACTAGTGGGAGCAGAATATAAAACCAGAATCTAAGCGGGAGTACAAAGCACTGTTCATTTTACATTTAAAAATCAAGGACATCAGGAATAAATTAAAATAGCTCACTTCTATAGTGAAAATAACATTCATGTGATGGATACAGACATTCCTACCTCTGTCTTCATTTCATTTTTAAGTTTTTTCCATAGTGCACATGTGCTCACTAGAGAGACACAGAGAGAGGGAAAGTGAGAAATCACCCCTAGGGCGGCTGGCCAAACCGTAATCCTTTTTCCTCCATTCTCCTCTTTGGATTTTGGGCACGCAGGCACATGCACCTGGTATGATATCTGAGCCACCAGGTCTGGGACTGGAACCTCTGTCGGCCATGTGGTATTCCAGTGCCTAACTACCAAGCCACCTTCTGGCCCCTGTCCTCCTTTAAGCTGGGACTAGAAAATGGGAGTGTCAGGCACTCCCTGCCCAGGCGGAATCTCCCCTACACCTGGAGAATGAGCCTCTAGTTCCAAAGGGGAGACAGTTCTACCCTGGAAGTCAAGCTCACAGTGTGACCCTACGTAAGCCACCTCGGGGCTAAGTCTCTGTTTTCCCACTGATGGAATGAGAAGGTTGGAGTAAGCATTATAGTTTATGTTAATTTTATATTCTCAGAGTTTGTTTTATCACAACCCGCAGAAAAGCTCAGATAAAGAAAAACTTAATATTTTATTCTATTTTTTTTCCAATGAGAATAAAACATGGATTCCTTAAATTCAAATTAAAAAGATCAAACAGAACTTTATCCCAGCTGTTTCTTGCTAATTTTACCAGTAATAGGTTTTAAATCTACTTCCACATAATTCAGGACCTAAGGATATGTCTTCTTAATTTGTACCTTCTAAATTTACTATTTCATGGCATATATTTTTTTAATGAGTAAGCTTCTTCTGGAAGTTATCAGGACATGAGGTGGCATGGAAACAAAAGGTACAACTTATTCTCTTAGGAATCAGCAACTATAAATAGTTTGTTATATGTATAGCTTATTTTTTAATGTAAAGTTTAGATCGTATTACACAGGGGGATCTGCCTTAATACGGCTTCACCTATGACCCTACCTACATTCACAATCCACAACCCTTTTCCTTTTTCCCTTGGAGTGTTAGTATTAGCCAGAGCTTACACTCGCCATTGTTGAAAGATGGCTACGTAAACACAGACGCCATGCTGGGGCGTGAGTCCGTATCATAGCCATGGTTACACAATCACCACACTTCCTTCACAGTCCATAATGCCTTTCTATTTCTGTAGATTATCTTCCATTTGTGGATACCTTTTGCTCTTAACCATATTTAAAATGGGCAACATATGGGGGACCAGCATAATGGTTATGTTGCTGGACTCCCATGGAGTAGATGGCAGTTTGAGTCACGAACCCAGTGACTTAAACTCACGCTGGGCATGTATGCAAGTGTGCCTAAGATCCTGAGAGCAGAATAGAGAAGGGATTGCGCCATGGCCATCCTGCCTCGGGGGTGACTTCTTGCTTTCTGTCTCTGTCTCTCCAGTGAGCACATGTACCCAATAGCAAACTAAAAAATAAAATGGGCAACATATACATAGCCCATAAAATTTAAAAAAAAAAAAAAAAAGTCAATCAACTCTGATTTGGGAAATCAATGCCCAAAGATTTGAGTCAACAAGAATCGAGAATGGCAAGTTAACGTATCAACTTTCCAATGAGGTTTAATTGTCTTAGTTCACAGAGAGCAGCAGTCTCTTACAGAGCAAGGGAAAAAAAAAAAAAAAAAAACACTTGAATGCTAGGTCAATAGGCCCAATGGCAATAAGAAATCTGTGCCCTGACCTGTAACATGAGGAAACTTTTCATTCTATTGTTCTAGAATCAGATGATGAGAACCCCCATCTATCTCTACATCACACAATTAAAACAAGCTCAGTCATACTGACATCACTAAGTTTATAGCTGAACCAGTGACTGCGGGGTGGGGAGGTTACTGTCACAGTTCAACAATGGGTCAATCATAAAGAAAGGTGGAAAAAGACAGTCCTGAGTTTAATCATGTTATTAAAACCTTCATAGCATAGACTAAAGGAAGCAGCAGTGAAACTGTGCCAAAGATTCTCAATATCCTAGAACTAGAAGATTTTATGGCAGTTTGAACTGTTGGATGGAAAAAGCATACATACCACTGAAGTTGTTATTATAGCGGGAAAGTAAGAAATTGAAGATAAAAATAAGAATGAGGCACTAGTAACTACTCTTCAGCTAAAATAAAACTTAACCAACATTTTCCTAGCTATAAACCCTAGGTATAAAGCAAAATGAATAATACCAGTGTTCAAGAAAAAGAGGTCTTTCCTGTCTTTATTAAATCTCCTGTTTTATTTCCTTTAGGGTAAATATTATTCTCTGAGATTGCCTCATCCACTCTATAGTTCCATGTGTCAGTAATGCCTGTTTTCCCCTAAGAGAATGTAAGCTTGATGAGGACAGACACAGTCTTCCTAGCCGCTGTTATCCACAACAAACACTAAAAACAAAAATAATCAAATGGATAAATAAATGCATGACATAATATTTGGATGCCTTATATGAACAGTTTCTCAACATAATGAAGAATCCTTATGTTGCTACAAATAATATGGACATGCTAATCAGTCTTTTTTGAATATGCACTGTATTTTTGTCCTGAAAAAAAATCACACCTTGACTTATAAATATGTACGATTATTGTGTACTAATAATAAAATAATTTCAAATAGCCAATGTGGGTCCTTTAATATTCTCTACATTCCTACTTTATTCTTGTCTACCTTTAATTCTTTTGATTCTTGAAGTTTCTCTACTTATTGCACATTTAAGTTCTTAAAATAAGGTTTACTTCATTTGTGGGCAGTCTTTCTTTTCGATAAAAGGAAGTTCATAGCAGTATTATTCACAAATATCCAAAACGTAGACACAATCCAAATAGCTGTTGCTGGATGATAAATAAATAAAATGTAGTTATACATGGAAAGGCATCATAAATTAGCTTTAAAAAGAAAGGACATTCTCGTACATGGTAAAACATGGATATACCTCGAAGATAAATAAGCCAGTAAGAAAAAGTCACCACCATAAGATTCCATTTATACAAGGTACCAACAGTGGTCGTACAGAGACAGGAAGTGACGTGGCAGTTGCCAGGGCATGGGGAGAGGGAGAGATGGGAGCCATTATTTGATGTACAGCATTTCTGTTTTAAAAGAAGCCAAGAGTGGGGACCAGAGGATGGTCTAATGGCTGTGTCCTGGACTCCTACGTAGTCGACTGCGGTTTGAGTTCCAGACCCAGCGGCTTAAAACTCACGCTGAGCACACGTATGTGCATGCCCAAAATCCCAAGAGGAAATCGGAGGAGAAGGGATTGTGGCATGGCCATCCCCTCTGGGGAATGATTTCTCGCTTTCTGTCTGTCTCTGTCCTTCTGACAAGCGCATGTGCCCTTATAGCAAAACTCTCTCTCAAAAAAAAAAAAAGAAGGCAAGAATGTAAATAGGGATCAAACGACAATCTTAGTAGCCAATTTACTAAACATTAATGAACTGAACACTTAAAAAAATAGTTATAAGATGCTAAATCTATCACAATTCAAAATTTTTAATATACTAGATATGTAATACATATATATATATACACATAAACACATCTAACAGTACTTACTCACTATCCATTATTAGACTTCAGTCTGCTTGAGCATGTCTAATGTTTATCTATTAAAACATAATACTACAGGGAACCAGCAGTTAGCGTAATGGCTATGTCGCTGGACTCCCATGTAGTCGACTGCGGTTCGTGTCCCGGACCTGGTGACTTAAAACTCACTCCGGGCGCGTGTGCGTGCGTGCCCAAGATCCCGAGAGGAGAATGGAGAAGAAGGGATTGCGGCGTGACCATCCCCCCTGGGGGGTGATTTCTCGCTTTCTGTCTCTATGTCTCTCTCTGTCTGTCTGGCGAGCGCACGCGCCCTACAGTGAAAATCTCTCAAAAAAAAAAAAAAAAGTAAAACATAATACTACAGAAAATACTGTAATGCCTTAAACCTTTCTTTGTATTTTGTATTTGGTTTAACCTGAGAGTAGATCTTTCAGATCTAAATTCGACACTTTAAAAATTCTTCACGCATAAGAATTTACCTTTTACTATATTAAATTAACGTCAGTTGTCTGGGAAATGTGCCAAGAGTTATCAGTTTATATGGTTTCAAAATACTGAACATACTTCTAGAAGTTCTCCAATATTCTCAGAAGATACTATAGTTTGATTTTTTTAAATCTGAAATCAACCTTTTATATAGAACAAAAAAAAGTTATAGGATTGTCATTAAATATATGCATTTGGTTATGTAAGGTCATTTATAAAGACCTCTGTGAGGGCCAGTAGGTGGCGTTGTGGTTAAGGTGCTGGATGCCAACATGATGAATCATGGTTCAAGTCCTGAACCTAGTGGCTTAAAACTCACGCCAAGCACATGTGCATGTGCACCCCAAATCCTGAGAGGAGGATGCAGGAGAAGGAATTACAGTGTGGCTATACCCCCAAGGCATGATTTCTCACTTTCTGTCTCTGTCTCTCCAGTGGGCATACATGCCCTGAAGCAAAAGCCTCTCCCCCACAATATAATAATAATAATAATAATAATAATAATAATAATAATAAAACAAAAACTTCTGTGGTCAAATTCCACTTAAAAGTCATGGTCACAAAAATATACATCAGTTTTCAATTTTGCTACCATGAGCTACGTCTACTGCCATATTTCTCACTCTGCTGTACAGCTAGGAAGTTCGGGCCTGCTTCTGTGCCTGATGACTGCAATGTTCTTCACCCAGTTTTCTCCTAATTCCCTGCTTTTCCCCTTTTACCTGGGATGATAAACATGGGAACTACAGACCATGAGATGTGCGAATTCTCTGTATGTTGTTCCACATGATCTGCTCAATAATTGTGGAATACAGTTTTTCAGGTTCCCTTTCCACCAATAAAACTGATGCACAGAGTTTGTACAATTTGACTTTAATTACATAGTGATTATTAGCCTTCTTATACTCATTATTTTATAGTAAGCAGCTACAGGCCCTTTAGGAAGTAAAGAGGAACATAAATAAATAATGTAAACCAGTATGTTCGACATCACTTAGTGTTGAGCACTACAGACTAGCAGAACATTAAAGACTAACAGAAGGAAATCAATGGTCTCTTTCACCCTATCATTTGATATGTGATGCCCAGAGAGGTGACCTAATGACCCGAGGCACATAGCTGGCTCATAGCTACATTTCTATCTTCTCTTCTTCAAAACAGAGTGCAGTCATCATGTGAGGCTCCTTTTCAACACCTACATACAATGAGCTCTTTGACTACTAGTCTCAGGATGCCTAAATTCCGTACCAAGAAAAGAATGAAAGCGAGATTCAAACGTATTAATGAAATCGATTTGTGCCAAGTATAATGCAAATGTATGAATAATAAACATCCAAACTTCATGTGCAAAACTCATTCTTACTATTCTATAACACAATTTGTTTTTAATCATCCATTGTCATCATAATAAGATCTCTATTCTCCAGGCTCATTCCCTAATTTAAATTGAAATTTGTTATCATTGAACCCACCTTTATAATTTATCCTAGGCAAGTCAATATGAAATGTATCAAATAGGAATGTACAAAGATGTTAATAAAAATATTTATTTTATTTCTTTTTGATCATTTTTAAAAGATTTTTTCCACAGGGTGCGTGCTCTCACTGGAGGTGGAGACAGAGAGAGAGAGAGGGAAAGTGAGAAACCACCTTCTAGGAGGGATGACCATGCTGCAATCCCTTCTCCTCCATTCTTCTCTCAGGAGTTTGGGCAAGCACACACGTATGTGGTGCGATTTTTCAAGCCACTGGGTTTGGGACTCAAACTGTGGTTGGCCATGTGGGAGTCCAGCACCTTAACCACCATGCCACCTGCTGACCAATTCCTTTTTTTAATTTTTAATTGACATGATAGTTGTGCATATCGGTGGGGTACAGCATGACTTCCAACTTATGTATACAATGTTTAGGATCAAATCTGAGTAATTAATACATCCATTATCTCCAATATGTATCATTTTTTTGTGTTGTAATCATTCACAACCCTCTTGTTTAGCTATTTTGAAATGTACACTATAGGGCCAGCCAGTGACACGGTAGTTAAAGGTTGGATCCCATGTGGCCAAATGTGCGATGTGAGTTCCAGATCCAGTAGCTTGAAATACTCTGAACACATGTGTATGCGCACCCTAAAACCTGAGGACAGAGAGAAGGGACAACACTATGGCCATCCCCCATGGGTGGGGGGCTTTCTCATCTCTCCCCCGACCTCAATCTCTCCAGTGATGCACATGCTTTAGAGCAAACAAACAAATATTTTAAGAATATACATTGTGTTGTCACTAACTATAGTTACTCTACTGTGCCTCAGTACTCTGGAATTCATGCCACTTACCTACTTGCAATTTTGAATCCATTAGCAAATACTCCTAATCCTTCCCACCTACCGTCCTTTCAAGATTCTGATACCCATCATTCCACTTTCCAATTCTATGCAGTCCAATCAGTTAGCTTCCATGCAAGTAAGAGCATGCAGCATTTGTTTCTCAGTGCCTGGATTATTTCACTTAACATAATGTCCCTCAGGCTCATATATTTTTTGCTGTGAATTACAGGATTTCATCTTTTTTATGGGCAAACAATATTTCAGTGTGTGTATATACCGTATTTGCCTTATTCATCAGTTGATGGACACTTAGGTTCATTCCACAGTTTGACTATTGTGAACGGTGCAGCAATAGGACCAGCGGTGGGACCTGCGTGGGCCCTCCCGGGCTCAGTGCGTCCCTCCCGGGCTCAGCGCGTCCCCCCGGGCCCCGCGCCAAGACAGAGAAAGAGAGAAATATCCCCAACAGAGTCTTTAAACCATGGTCCACCCCCAGTGTTGGGCAGCCTCAATCACAAACACATGAGTGCACATCTGATGTACTCTGGCAGGTCCTGGGACACTAACCCAGTTATATCACCACTGTGCCGCCACAACTGCCATGTTATTTTCCACAATCAGTGTACTAATTTGACATTCTACCAACAGTACTCAAGAGTTTCTTTTTCTTCACATTCTTGTAAGCACTTATTTTTGTGATTTTTTTAAAAAGTAATAGCCATTCTAACATGAGTGAGGTGATATGTCACTGTGGTTTTGTTTGCCATCTCCATATGATTGGTGATGAGAATTTTTTCATATAGTTATTAGCCATTTGTATATGTTCCTTTGAGAGCTGACCATTCAGAATAATGTTTCAATTTTTTAATCAGATCATTTTTGATGGGTTGGTGAGTTATTTGTATATGTTGGTTATTAATCCTCTGCGGAATGTATAATTTATGAATGTTTTCTCCCATTCTGAAAGTTGTATCTTCATTCTACTGGTTATTTCCTTGCCATGCAAAAGCTTTTCAGTGTGATGTAAACTAAATGTATCTATTTTTATCTACTTATCACAGTTCTCTATTTTGGGTTGGTTTGTTTTTTTCCTATGCCTTTGAGGTGTTATTTTAAAAACATTTCCCAGGTCAATGTCTGAAGCATTCCCCCTATGTTTCCATTCTTTAGGGTCTTATGTTTAAGTCTTTAATCCATTATGTAATTTTTGTATATGGTGAAAGCCAGGACTCAACTTTCTTTCCTTGAAATAGATACATCCAATATTCCCAGCACCACTTTATGAAGAGACTGTCATTTCCCTCACGAAATGGTCTTAGGATGTCAAAAGCCAGTTGGACGTACGTATATGGATTTATTTCTGGGTTCTCTATTCTGTCCCTTTGGTCTACATGTCTGTTTTTGTGCCAAGACTGCTGCTTTGGTTACCACGGCTTTGTAGCGTATATTTCAGATCAAGTAACTTGATGCCTTCAGGCTTGTTCTTTTTGCTCAGGATCATTTTGGCTACTTGGGATCTTTTGTGATTTAATAAGAATTTTACAATTGTTTTTCTATTTCTGTGGGGGAAAAAATGCTGCTGGTATTTTGATTGGGATTCCATTGAATATGTGGGTCACTTTGGGTACTTTGGGTACTATGGGCATTCAACAATATTAATACTTCCAATCCATCAGTAAAAGATGCTTTTCCATTTTTTGTGTCCTCTTCAATTTCTTTCATCAGTATTTTATACTTTTTGTTGTAGGAACCTTCCATCACTTTGGTTAAATTTATTTCTATTTAATTTTTTTTCGTGGTTATTGTAAATAAAATTGCTTTTGGGGGCAATTGACTTCCTCCTTTCCAATCTGGATGCCCTTAATTTCTTTCTTTTGCCTAATTGCTCTAGCTAGACATTCAGTACTAGATTGAATAAGTGTATATTTTATTTCTTTTAATTTCAAAAGAGAGAGAAAAGTAAGGATGATGTGAAATGCCCAATAATCAGAGATTATCAGTGAAATCAATGAAAAGAATTAAAAGTTTTTACATGTTATCTTGTGATCCAGTGTGATTTTCCCCTATATTTAATTTGTTGTCTTATTCTCCAGGCCTTTGTAATCTATGTTAGGAAGAATAATATCCCCAGCCCAAGATGTCCACGTCCTAATTCCTGGAAACTATATATATATATGTTATTTTAAATGGAAAAGGAGAATTAAAGTTGCATATGAAATTAAGGTTGCTAATCAGTTGACTTGAGTATAGAAAGAGCATCCTGACGGGACCAGCAGTTAGCATAATGACTATGTCGCTGGACTCCCACGTAGTCGATCCCGGGTCAAGTCCTGGACCCAGTGGCTTAAGCTCATGCCGGGCGGGTGTGCGTGCATGCCCAAGATCCCGAGAGGAGAATGGAGGAGAAGGGATTGCGGCGTGGCCATTCCCCCTGGGGGGGGGGTGATTTCTCGCTTTCTGTCTCTCTTTCTCTCTCTGTCTGTCTGGCGAACACACGTGCCTTATAGCAAAAACTTCTCAAAAAAAAAAAAAAAGAAAGAGTATCCTGACTATCCCAGTGGGCCCAATGTAATCACAGGGTCCTTTAAATGTAGAAGAGAGAGGCACGATGTCAGTCTAAAAGTAATGCAGTCGGAGAAAGTCTAGCCCAGTCATTGATGGCTTTAAAGATACCAAGAGGTGGCATAACGGTTATTTTGTTGGACTCCCACATAGTCAACTGTAGTTCCAGTCCCAGGCCCGGTGGCTTAAAACTCATGCCAGGTGTATGTGCGTGCATGCCCAAAATCCCAAGAAGAG